>NC_081557.1:8428025-8642129 GCF_022355385.1 Mustela nigripes | reverse complement strand
GTGTGTGTGTGTGTGTGTGTGTGTGTGTGTGTGTGTGTTGGGGGAGGGAAAAGGGGACCTGGTTTCTCACATCCAGAGAGAGTGCTGCTTTCTGGGCTCTGATTTTGGCTGCTTCGTTTGACCTGCAGGCAAGGAGTGGGTACTCCACATTTGCTGAACAAACGCCTGCAAGAAAATCTGGAATGCCCAAATATGCAAGAGTCTTGGGGTCGGACTTTGAGAATTTGAATCCCGCCCCTGAGTGATCCTCAAGTGACATCAACCCTCTGGGCCTGGGCCCTCATTGGTAAAGCTTGTCTGGTGGGGCTGCTGTTTTTTGACAGCTACTTACTATGGTTACTGCATGAAAGCAGCCTTCAAATATTTGCTATAGGAATGCATTTTGCTAAAGTGCTTTATTCATGTTGTCTTTTATTAGCTAGTAATTCCGTTTGAAAGTATTTATCTGGGGCGGTTGGGTGGCTCAGTCGTTAAGTGCCCGCCTTGGGCTGGGATCCCTGTCCCAGGGTCATGGCATCCAGTCCCACCTGGGGCTCCTTGCTTCTCCATCTACCTGCCGCTGCCCCTGCTTGTTCTCTCTCTTTCTGATAAATAAACAAATAAATAAATAAATAAAATAAAACAAAATAAAAAATACTTATTTTGGGTTTTCTTTTTTAAGAGTTTATTTGACAGACATAGATCACAAGCGGGCAGAGAGGCAGGCAGAGAGAGGGGGAAGCAGGCTCCCCGCTGAGCACAGAGCCCGATGCGGCTCGATCCTAGGACTCAGGGATCATGACCCGAGCTGAACGCAGAGGCTTTAACCCACTGAGCCCCCCAGGCGCCCCTAAAAAAAATACTTACTTAACATCCACTCTAGGGCAGACACTGTGAACTTGTGAACCCAGAGGTTGGACCGCTGGTGGGCGTGGCGAAAGGGGGCGGGGTCCACGGAATCTCCGCCTACGATAGCGATGTCCAATTGGGTCCACGGAGGGGGCAGAGTCCCGCCCAGTTCTCTGGGGCAGGCCCGGAAGCCCGTTCCGGGAGGCTAAGTGTGTTTCCGGTTGGGCGGGAGGAGCGTCTGCTTAGGCGGGTGTGGGTTTAGTCGCCGATCGGTCCCCGCCGGGAAGATGTTCTATCACGTAAGCGAAGCACCGGGTGGCGGCGAGGGCAGGGTTGAGAGGGAGAGCTAAGCGGGCGCCGGGTCGAGGAGTTGCTCCTGACCCCATGTCCCTACAGCGCCTTACTTGGTCTCCATCCCACTTTTCCCTCAGATCTCCCTGGAGCACGAGATCCTGCTGCACCCGCGCTACTTCGGCCCCAACCTGCTCAACACCGTAAAGCAGAAGCTCTTCACGGAGGTGGAGGGGACTTGCACCGGCAAGTGAGTGCCGCGCCCTTCGTGCCGCGTCGCCCGGTGCTTGCAGCGTCTCCCCAACTCCTATAGGTCCGCAAGGACCTGCTACCTACCCTGAGGAACCCTCTCACCCTCTCAGGCACCCCACGCAGGCACTTGCGTCCTGCTGTGGGTTCCCGCGGCGCTGTCTGCAAAGTTGGATCATAAAACTGTCTTCCTTAAGCAGAGAGTGGTCGTTTCGTTGATGCCACAAACATTTTTAAAGCTCCTGCTGTGTGCTAGGTTCTGGGCTGGGCCCGGGGACAACGCAGGCAAGAAGATAGAATGAGGCCATCGCCCATGGGGCTCACAGCACCTTGGGATCATGACCTGAGCCATGCTTAAAGACTGAGCCACCCAGACGCCCCTCTTCTGGTTTTTTCTATCCCACAGGACCAAAGGGCCTGGAACGGCACATCTCTGGGCTCTGCAGAGAAGGGCCTCTCACATGGTGATGTGAATGCGCTGGGATGAGCCCTGGGCTGTGGGTACTTGGGCCTGGGAATAAACACAGGCAGGGGGCCTGGTGGCTCAGTAGGTTAGGTGTCAGACTTGGGCTCAGGTCTTGAACTCAGGGTCCTGGGATGGAGCTGCATGTGGGGCTCCATGCTCAGTGGGGAGTCTCCTTCCCCCTCCTCCTACTTCATTCTCTCTCTCTCAAATAAATAAATAAAATCTTTTTAAAAAAATGCACATGCAAGTTCCTGAACCTCATCTCATCCAGACAGCATCAAGACTGAGGACAGGCCTGGGAATCTGTGTTTTAGTAAGTTTTTCTTAGGTGATTGAGGCATCCCCAAGGTTGAGGTCTCTTGGCTCAAGGACAACAGCCTCCTTGGATATTTATTGTGAAATTATGAGAGCAGCGTTTGGCATTGTAGATACTGATTGGTATTGTGTCTTCTCTCCAGCATTAAGTTCTGCGGGCAGGGGTGCCATCTCTTTCCATGTGTGCTGTCCCCTAACCCCCATGCCCACCGTCTTGTTGCAGATGATTTTAGAGGCTCTTGTCCACACAGTGCCTTTCTTTTTCCCTTACAGGTATGGCTTTGTAATCGCTGTCACCACCATTGACAATATTGGCGCTGGTGTGATCCAGCCAGGCCGAGGATTTGTTCTTTATCCGGTGAAGTACAAGGCCATTGTCTTCCGGCCCTTTAAAGGGGAGGTTGTGGATGCTGTTGTCACTCAGGTCAACAAGGTGAGACCATACAGAGCCGAGGCAGTTGGGGGGCTGCTTAGAAGATGGGAGAGGGGTCTCAACTACTCTTGCTCACTCTGTGTCCTTGGCTAAGTCACTCTGTGCTTCCAGTTTCCTCACCTGTCAAATGGTACAGTAATCTCAGTGCTGCCTCGCTCGGGGTCCTATAAGTCAGAATGAGTAGTAACCAGTGGCAGCCTCCATTGATTGAGTACTTACTTGGGCCAGGTCCAGCGCAAAACCTTAGGACGACTGAGGCGTGTGCTTTTATTCCTTTTTATAGAAGCCTCTGTGTGGAGGTCATGTGATCCACAAGGTCATGTGATCCCCAAGTGTTCAAGTTGTGGACTGATGAGTCCCAGGTCTTGGGCCTTGATTGGCCTGTATTGGTTTCACTTACAATGGAATCTTGGCAGAGGAGAGACATGAAAGCAGATGATACCATTCAGAGTGGTTTCAAAATATAGTTTTTTTTTTTAAGATTTTTTATTTATTTGGCAGAGATCACAAGTACGTAGAGAGGCAGGCAGAGAGAGAGGGGGAAGCAGGCTCCCCGCTGAGCAGAAAGCCAGATGCGGGGCTCGATCCCAGGACCCTGAGATCATGACCTGAGCCCAAGGCAGAGGTTTAACCCACTGAGCCACCCAGGTGCCCTTAAAACGTGAAGATTATTGGAGTCAGATAAAGCTGGGAAGCTTACAAGAGTTGGGGGATAAAAGACAAAGCCTCAAAGACTCGTTGTCCTTCTAGGTGGGGCTCTTCACAGAAATTGGACCTATGTCCTGCTTCATCTCCCGACATGTAAGTCTGGGCATGCTGGGGGTGCTAAGGAGGAGAGATGCCAGTCCTGATCATCTCTGGAAGCACCTGTGGAAAGCGCTGACCAGTCTTGCTTTCCTTTCAGTCCATCCCATCAGAGATGGAGTTCGACCCCAACTCCAACCCACCGTGTTACAAGACAATGGATGAGGTGGGTGGGGAGGCAGCCCATGAGAGGGAGGAAGGAGAAATGAGCCCTCGGAGGGATTTTGGCTTTGTGGGAGGAGGACGGGGGACGGGGGAAGAGGGGGGTTCCATATCTGAGTATCCTATTCCCTCTTCTCTAGGACATTGTGATTCAGCAGGACGATGAGATCCGCTTGAAGATTGTGGGGACCCGTGTGGACAAGAATGACATTGTGAGTCTCTTGCCTGCCCTCTTGCCTGTGCCAGGCAGAGGTGGGAACTGTTGATTTCTTACCACCGAGGGTTCCTGGGGATTTTGTGCTCTTCTACAAGGAAGAGGGGATGGCTGGGCAGAAGCCCTGGGGCTGGGGGTTAGAGGCTAGTCCCGGGCTTGCTCAGGCTTTATTTCCTTTCTGCCTTCCCTCCTGCAGTTTGCTATTGGCTCTCTGATGGACGACTACTTGGGTGAGTGCCTGATCATGCATCCAGGGTTGTTGCATGGAGAAGGGGTGTGTGAAGGCAGGGGGTGGACGTGGGACTTAATGCCTGAGTCGCAGATGAAGAAAACTCAGGACTGTCCGCTTGGAATATCCAGGACATGTACCTCATGGGACAGGGAATGCCTGTTTGATGACTGCCCCCAAGCTCTGAGCCCAACTGATGTGCTTTTCCTGTTTTCTGCAGGGCTTGTGAGCTGAGCACTGGGACCCTCTGCTCTGTTTGGTCCTTATCTAGGAGAAATGGTGGTCACACTCCTCGTGGAGTCCAGAGGCCCGGTCTGGCTGCTGTTGGGGAGGCAAAGGAGGCTCCTTGTCCCCAGAAAACACTGGGTGGTTCTGCTTAGCAACCACTCCCCAGTTTTTTGACTGTGCATTCTAACCATAAAGGTCCTGTCTCATGGAAGTGTTACCTCCTTTCTTTGGTAAGAACAATTCTTTCTTAAAAAAGGCTGGAGCCTAGTTGATTGCTAGTCTCTCTTTTGGTGGCCTGATGCCTCAATTAGCCTCAGTGACCCAGGGGATCTGACTAAACCCTTGTGCAGAGGGTTGACGTTGACCTGACTGAAGAGAACGCACTAATGTCAGGTCTCTGGCTTTCAGCAAATGATGCTGTCGTTAGAGCCAGTCCGAGTCCCGATCTAGTTGTAGAGTATTCGCACTTCTTTCACCCTTAAACACAACCAAGGGTGTAGCTGGGCGTGAGGGGAGACGAGATGGTTGGGTAGGGAGAGGGAAATCAGGACAGAAATGACCCGGACTTTGGGATCCCAACACAGCCCTCCCTAGGATGGCTTCACCAACAACGGAGGCCTTTCAATGCTGATCGATCCCTAAGCTCAACTGAAAATGGGAGCCGGCTTAACATGTCCGTAGGGGGTGACACGGTCGGAAGACTGAAACAGATACGCCACCTTCCCTCCCAGGATGCCCACACTGCTTTTGTCATATAATCTCTCTGCCTGGGTATGCCCTCTCCCAGCCGTCTCCTGGCTGCCTGCCGCTCCAGCAGACCTCAATCCTTCTTCTCCCCTCCTCCCTTTTTCTTCTTTTTCACCTTTCTTCTACTTCCTTGGGAAGCAGAATTGTGTCATAGAAAGCGTGGTATTGGGGTTGGTGTAAAACTGGGTTTCAGTTCTAGCTGGGTGACCTTACGTTTTCTCATGATGAAATGGGCCTACATCCCTCTTTGGATGGTTGCTGCTGGTGTGAGCTCACACGTGCAAGTGGCTTGCAGGGCGTCTGGCCCCTGATAGGCCCTCAACTGTTAATTGTGATGATTGTGCCCTAATGCGTTAAAGCAGTTATTCTGAGCTGGGGTGATTTTTGCACCCTGGGGACATGTGGCAGTGACATTTATTTGGGCTGTAACAACTATAGATGGTACTACTGCCTTCTAGTGGGAAGAGGCCAGGGGTGCTGCGTAGCATCCTACCGTGTCTAGGACCCCGCTCCCCAACAAAGAATTACCTGGTTCCAAATGTCAATCATGCCAAGGTCCAGAGACCCCCATAAGAAGCATCCAGAATAGTGGCTGAACATGGTAAGATTTCTCCTTGCCTTCACCACTCCTGGACAGATAGATGGAGGCTTTTCCATTCATACCTCTACAGTGTGTCACAAAACGTTTTGTTACTGTCTGCCATTTCTTTTTATAACCTTTATTTCTTTCTCTCTTTTAATTAATTTTTCTTTTTCTTTTTTTTTTTTTTAAATATTTTATTTATTTATTTGTCAGAGAGAGAGAGCAAGAGCGAGCACAGACAGAGTGGCAGGCAGAGTCAGAGGGAGAAGCAGGCTCCCTGAGGAGCAAGGAGCCCGATGTGGGACTCGATCCCAGGACGCTGGGATCATGACCTGAGCCAAAGGCAGCTGCCCAACCAACTGAGCCACCCAGGCGTCCCAAGATTTTTCTTTATTTGACAAAGAGAGCCCACAAATGGAAGCAGGTAGAGGCCGAGGGAGAAACAGGCTTCCCACTGAGTGGGGAGCCCTAATGTGGGGCTGGATCCCAGGACCCTGGGGTCATGATCTGAACAGAGGGAAGATCCTCAACTGACTGAGCCACCCAGGTGCCCTCTCTTTGTGTTTTTAAGATTGATCTATTTATTTTAGAGGGCATGAGTGGGAAGGGGAGAGGAAGAGAGAATCTCAGCAGACAGCTCACTGAGCATAGAACCTGATGCGGGGCCCCATCTCATGACTCTGAGACCTGAGCCAACACCGAAAGTGGACCCCTTCTCTGTGCCACCCAGTCTCCCCTAACCAGTTCCTCTTTTAAGAAATCTCTACACTCAGGGTGGGGCTTGAGCTCACAACTCTGAGATCAAGAGCTACCTGCCCCACTGACTGAGGCAGCCAGGTGCCCCTCATTATTATGTAAAGTTTTTTTTTTTTTTTTTTTTAAGATTTTATTTATTTATTTATCTGACAGAGAGATCACAAGTAGAGAGGCAGGAAGAGAGAGGAGGAAGCAGGCTCTCCGCTGAGCAGAGAGCCTGATGTGGGGCTCCATCCCAGGACCCTGGGATCATGATGTGAGAGCCACAGGCAGAGGCTTTAACCCACTGAGCCACCCCAGCACCCCAAGATTTTATTTATTTGACAGAGATCACAACTAGGCAGGCAGGCACAGAGAGGGGGAAGCAGGCTCCCTGCTGAGTAGAGAGCCTGATGTGGGGCTCCATCCAAGGACCCTGGTATCACGACCTGAGCCAAAGGCAGAGGCCTTAACTGACTGAGCCACCCAGGTGCCCCTTTGTTTGTTTTTAAAATTTATTTGATTTATTTATTATTTATTATTTATTATTGGACAGAGCTTTTATTTATTTATTATTTATTTATTTGACAGAGAGAGAGAGAGAGAGAGATATCACAAGTAGGCAGGCAGAGAGAGGAGGAAGCAGGCTCCCTGCCTAGCAGAGAGCCCAATGCAGGGCTCAATCCCCAGACCCTGGGATCATGACCTGAGCCGAAGGCAGAGGCTTTAACCCACTGAGCCACCCAGGTGCCCCAAATAAATTCTTAAAAAAAAAAAAGATTTTATTTATTTATTTGACAAAGAGATCACAAGTAGGCAGAGTAGCAGGCGAAGAGAGAGGGGGAAGCAGACTCCCCGCTGATCAGGGGTCTCCCAGGACCCTGAGATCATGACCTGAACGGAAGACAGGGTTTTAACCTGCTGAGTCGCCCAAGTGCCCCAAGTTTGTTATTTTCTTGATAACTGTGGATTCACAGGCATCCCTTCCCCTTTAAATTTTCTATCTCCAGCTCTTGGGACTGGGCCATGTTTTCCAAGTTTGTTGAATCTGGGACAGTTTCTGGGCTGGATTTGCAGTGAATTTTCCCATGGAAACCACATTCTAGTTGTGCTACCACTTTGTTTTATTCTGAGTGGATCACCCGGGTTGTAGGGACTCCCCCTAAGCTGTAAACACCATGTGTGTCACCAAGAGCAAAACTCCTCTCAAGTTCTCAGAGAGAGCCACCCATCTGTAAATTGTGTTGCGGAGAACCTGGAAGTAACACGGCCTAGAAAGGAAGCAATTGATGGACGGAAGCTGCTCGTGGAACCTGGGCACGAGGGTGGTGGTGAGGATGTGGGGGGTGGCACCCATCAGGAAGGCATGCGCTGTTGGGGAAAGGGAGCAAGTGCGGATGGCCTGGAGATGGTCTCCAGGATTCTTCTAAGGTTTTGTAACTGAAAGTTATGGCCTCTTACAAAAGTCACAGGTAACAGGAATATCTGCCTGCTAATGCTAAGTCTTTGACACACATTACCGGATTGTTCACAAGGGTTCCATGGAGTTGCTTCTGTTACTCCACTTGATGGCTGACAAAACAGGTGAGACACCTCAACTAGAATGCCTATGGTCACACAGCTCTAGTGAGTGGTAGGGCTTTTGTTTTGTTTTTAAACTGTCAGTCCAGGGGCGCCTGGGTGGCTCAGTGGGTTAAAGCCTCTGCTTTCGGCTCAGGTCATGATCCCAGGGTCCTGGGATCGAGCCCCGCATCGGGCTCTCTGCTCAGCAGGGAGCCTGCTTCCACTTCTCTCTCTGCCTGCCTCTCTGCCTACTTGTGATCTCTGTCTGTCAAATAAATAAATAAAATATTAAAAAAAAAAATAAACTGTCAGTCTGGCTCCAGAGCCTTCATTAGCTCTCTTTGCCAGGCACTAGGTGGCTGGGGAGTGAATGGACCCAGCTTTCTTACCTGTGGCCATGTGGGTCTCACTACTGCTTCCCTCAACCCCTGCCTCTACCCGAGCTTGGGGGCACATGGGCCCCAGATAGCTTGAATACAGTGTTAGTATATCCCACAGGCCCCGGGGCCTTCCGCCATTGTCTCCTGCCTCCAAGGTTGCCAGTGGCTCTCCAGACTAAACACCTCAGCCAGGAGATCAGGAGAGGGAGGAAGGGCTAGAAGGTATACAGTCATGCTCCTGCGCGGAATACTCCTTTCTGTAATGAACAGCCTGTTGCCAACTACCTCATCTTGGATGAACATAAAGGAATTGATTCACTGTCTGCCGCCTGTTATGTGGAAGAAGGTCCGACCACAACTCTGTCAAGTGCTTTCATAGACATGATCTCATTTTATCTACAGTAACCCAGTGAGGTAGATATTACTACCCCATTTTGCAGTTGGGCGAAAATGTGGTTAGGTAATTTGCCCCAAATTGGTGGCAGAATTTGGACCCAGGTTAGTCTGACTCCAAATAGTATACTTGACTCACTAACCCCACTTGGTTCTGAGCTGAGAACTGCACAAGTTCGGGAAAGTGTGTGCGGGGAGAACGGTTAAGGAAGTCTACGAGGCAGGTGAGGGCTTATGTTTGGGCTCCTGTTGAGTAAGAACAGGAATGAAAAAGATAGGAGGTAGGGTGTCAGAGTGAGCATGGCCCTGGCGTCTGCAGCTTGCACGTTGAGTTCGGGCCAGTGGGAAGACCCTTCTGTCTGGAAGAGAATACCCATCGGGAGCTCCAACCCTATGGCGGGAAAGGGAAGTGCCAGTGATGTTGGAGGGGTAAGCCGAGGCCCAGCAAGCGGGCAAAGAAAACTTTGATTAGACATTAAAGTTTAAAGCTTCGTTGCAGTCGCATAAATGCAAATGCTCGGAAACTCAGGAGCAGACTAGACTAAAGGAGTAAGGACGCTATCCTTGACCATACGCTTTTCAAGCCAAACCATAGGTATCTACTCGCAAAAATTCCCAAGAGCTGTCGCTTTAAGAAGCCCGACGCCTCGGCGTCACGTGACCCCATCGCGCCCAGATGGTTTTACAGCCCCTTCACAGAGGCCAACCGCTTGGCCGGAAGCCCCCGGGAGGGCGGGAACTTCGCAAGGCGCTCGCCGATTGGCTGTGCTCTTGGAGGGTGGGGCCTGCGCTCGGAGAGAGGGAATTAGGGTGAGCAGGGTGAGTGGGCGCAGCCGCCGCCGCCGCCGCAGCCGTCTGGGTAGACACCTTCGCTGCGCCCGGAGTCCTCAGGTGAGCAGGCCCTCGCAGGGCCTCGCACTCTCGGTCCCGCTGTGGGCCGCGCACTCACCGGTCTTAGGGCCGGCTCCTCTGGGGGCCCGCCCCCTTCTCTGACCACGTGACCCAAGTTCGGTAACCCCTGACCTCTTCCACCCCACCCCGCCACTTCTGGATCGGGGATGAAGCGAGGCTTGGTGGGGGGATGCACACCCCCGAGGCCGGTGGCGGTCAGTTCCCACGCTCTTTCCCAGTGTGGCTAGTGGCTCTGAGGATGCAGAGAGGAGATTGGGGTGGAGGGAGACCTTGGTCAGAGCCTGGACTTTGTGCGTCTTAATGTGGACATCCAGTAGGGAAACTCCATCCGCGCTTCCCGCGTGGGCAGGACTTCATATTCTCATTTCACGGACAGGGAAACAGAAACTTCAGAATTATCCGTTGGCGGGTCTCCAACGCCAGGTCTTCGGGCTGGGAATGCAGGCCTTGTTCCCCACACAGCCCGCCACTCCTGATGATTCGGAACAAGAGTTGGTCCCTGCGCCCCACTTAGTGCTCGCTGGGTGGTCTTTTTTTTTTTTTTTTTAAAGATTTTATTTATTTATCAGAGAGAGAGAGGGATTGAGCGAGCACAGGCAGACAGAATGGCAGGCAGAGGCAGAGGGAGAAGCAGGCTCCCTGCTGAGCAAGGAGCCCGATGTGGGACTCGATCCCAGGACGCTGGGATCATGACCTGAGCCGAAGGCAGCTGCTTAACCAACTGAGCCACCCAGGCGTCCCTCGCTGGGTGGTCTTGGATAAGTCACTGAACATGAACCCCTCAGAGCTTTGATTTCCTTGACTGTGAAATTGACGTAGTACTTATATAATACATATAATACTTATTTCATTGTTAATGAGGATAAAATGAAGTATGAGCCATATAAAGCACTTAGCTTTGTGCCTCAGGCATTGCGTGTGTTTAGAAAAAAATCGCTGTTTTTTGTTCGTTTTTGCAGCAAGTGTTCATTGAGGGCGTATTATGTGCTGACAGTGTGCCCGTCGCTGGGGATGCAAAGGTGAGCAAACAGGCATGATGATCCTAGCTGGTGTGGAGCTGACTATCTAGTGGGGGAGGTAGGAGTTAATCGCAAAGTCACACAGATACGTAATTACAAACTGTGATAATTGCTTTGAAGGCAAAGTACCTGGACACTGGAGGTCTGAGGAGACTTCCCGGAGCAAGTGACATTTGAACTGTGACTTGAGGAAGCCTCTTAGGAGTCCACTAGACCTAGAGATTGGTAGTGAAGGAGGAGTGTTTCCAGTAGCGCAGTGTCGCAGTGTATGAACGTCCTGGTAGCAGGTGTTTTGCGGGGGGAATGGAAAGAGGCCATGGTGGGAGTGCAGAACACAGGAGAGAAATGTTGCAGAAGTCGGTGGACATGCAGGACCTGGGAACCAGGTCTGTTCTCTATTCCAGAGCCAGTGTGGAGCCACTGGGAGGCATACGGGAGGCCAGGGTAGGATGCCCATTGGATCTAGGGACCTGGAGATCACTCGTGACCCAGTGAGCCTTGCCAGAGAGGAGGAGTGGGGCAGCCCCTGGGTGGGTCACCCTGGAGCTGGAGCCCTGCTGCCCATGGTGCTGACGCCTCACTCTGGCCCTTACGGGCCTGCCTTCTAATTGTGTCAGAGTCATTCATCGGCCACTGTTTTTGTTGGATTCTTACTCTGCCATATCTTGTGAACGGAAGAACAGGTTCCTGCCTTTGGGGAAGACCAGACACATGGGCAAAAAGCCCAGCTGCTGAAAGCCTGACAGTCCCCAGTGGCATAGGGTCAGGAAGACCTTACAGGCCTTCACTTTAGCAAAGAGGAGAGGGTGGGGGCTTGGAGTAAAGGGGGAGGCAGACCAGCCTGAGCGCTGGTGGAGGAGCACAAGGCAGGCGGGAAGACACTAGGCTGGTCTTCCTGGGAGGAGGGATCAGCTTGAACCGCTGTGGAGATTTGGGACCAAACACAGAATGTCAAGCCGGGGAGTTGAGAGTTTCTTTTAGAACCTGTGGGGAAGGACTGAAGGTTTTTGAGTAAGGGGGAAAGTACTGTTTTCATCAAGACTCAGTAGGTAGTGGTTGTAGCAAGAATCAGGGGGAGGAAGACATGATGTTTTTACTTGTAACTGACCATGGTTACATCTTCTGTTGTCCATCTGGGTACTGTTCTAGTCCCTGGCTTCCTCCTGCACCAGCTCATTCGTTCTCACAGCAACCCCGTGAGTTAGGGAGGGCGGGGGCGATTGCCTGTGTTCCCCAGGTTGGGACACCAGGGCTCAGGCTGACAGACCTCGGCCACGTTCACTCAGGAAGTGGTAGGGCACGGCTGGGGCCCAGTTCCGTGAACTGCCAAGGCCAGGCCCTTTCTCAGGCAACACTCCTGTCTGACCCGGCTCGTCTGTTTCTTGCACTTTGCCTCGGACGCTCAGAGCCTCCGTGGCGCCTTGTTGGGGGTTTCTGGAGCAAGAGCAGTGAGCCTGGCTCAGAAGGCCTTGAGGCAGGCTCCTGTGCTCGGAGGGGGCCTGGGTGGCTTTTCAGGCCTTCTCTCCCGACTCCCAGCTCCAGCGGAGCCATGTCCGAGCGGGAAGAGCGGCGGTTTGTGGAGATCCCTCGGGAGTCGGTCCGGCTCATGGCAGAGAGCACGGGCCTGGAGCTGAGCGACGAGGTGGCGGCCCTGCTCGCGGAGGACGTGTGCTACCGGCTCAGAGAGGCCACACAGGTCTGCTCCCCTTCCCTTCCCGCATGTTCCCGGCTCTCCCCTCCCCGTGGCCGCCCCCTCCTGCAGGGACGTATTACACAGGTATGGGTGCAGCCCCTACTCGGGCTTCGAGGCGAGGCAACAGAGGAGGCCTCGTCCCTGCCCTCTCCAGAGTTACCTTTGAGCCTGCGGGGCTTCCTGGCGAACGGTGCTGGCTGGGCATGGTCTCACGTGCCCATCTTCTTGACAGCCATGCTGGGCAGGCCACACAAGGTCATGTTCCTATTTTGCATGCGAGAAACTGGGTCCTAGAGAGGGAACATTACCTCAAGGGCTGTTTGCACAAGACCAGCGCTGGAGTCCACACATTCTGGCCTCTGTGCTGGGGTCCTTTTTGCCTCCCAACTCTCTCTCTCTCCTCTGGGGGGACCCCATACCCCCTTCTCTCTGTCCCCTGACTTTGTTCCTCCCCTCTCAGAATAGCTCACAGTTCATGAAACACACCAAACGGCGGAAGCTGACCGTCGAGGATTTCAACAGGGCTCTCCGATGGAGCAGCGTGGAGGTGAGTTGAGCCCAGGCTGCGGAGGCCTCGGCTGGCACGACCCACCTCTCCTTGCCCTGCTCGGGGCTGGCACCACGGAGAGAGAGACACACGAAGACCCAGTGTGCGCACAAGGGAAGCTCATGGCCGCCACGGTGCTGGGGGGCCCGGAGGTTCGGGAAGCCTTCTTGGAAGAGCTGGGACTCGATGCAGGCTTTGAAGGGAGGCGTGCATTAGACTCCGCTAAGAGGGGAAGAGGGGGACGTTCTGGGTAAGGGAGGAGCCTCGGCACAAATGTGGATGTTAAAATGTCCTGCGTAGTTGTTGTGGGGGAGGGACTCGAAGGGAGGAGGTCAGGTTGGGAAGAGAGTAGTGTTGGGCCGCTTGGCTGGCTCGCTCAGTAGAGCACGTGGCTCCTAATCTCAGGGTTGGGAGTTTGAGCCCCACATCGGGCATGGAGCCTACTTTAAAAAAAAGGAGTCATGTTTTCAAAGTTGGGTGAGTGTGAGGACCAGCAGCAGAGGGCTGTGGGGCTCAGAGCCCGTACAAATTGGGGTGGAGGGACCATGTTCTACTCCCTGACCCAGCGAGTGCTCGATGCTGCGGTCAGATTCCCAGCAATAGGCTTGAAGCCTGGGGCATCTCCCCTTTCTCGGGACTTTTGGGTTTGCCTTAGTGTAGACTCCCTGGCAGGATCTGTAGAGCACCTCTTCCCTCCCTGGATTCAGCCTGCCCTCTGGTCCTCTCTCTGCTCAGGCCGTGTGTGGTTATGGGTCCCAGGAGGCACTGCCCCTGCGCCCTGCCAGAGAGGGTGAGCTGTACTTCCCTGAGGACCGAGAGGTGAACCTGGTGGAGCTGGCCTTGGCCACCAACATCCCTAAAGGCTGTGCCGAGACAGCTGTGAGAGGTGACTGCCCAGGCCCTATGTGGGGCGGGGACAGAAACAGGGTCATCACAGGAGGGGCGATGGGCAGGCTGGTGGATGGAGCGGGACTCAGGGGTGGGTGGTGCTACCACAGGCAAAACCCCAGGCTCACCCATCTCTCTGCTCTGGTTCTAGTTCATGTCTCCTACCTAGACGGCAAAGGGAACCTGGCCCCACAAGGATCAGGTAAGGGGTGGTAGGGGGAATGGGCTCTGAGCTTTCCTTTCTTAGGAGCCGGCGTGAGGGGGGCACCCCATTTCTCTGATTCTTCATCTGACAAGTATTTACTGATAAATACTTATGGTCCTGAGGGGGCGCAGCCGCTGCCCAGAGGGCTTGGATTTGGAGATAGCAGCCCAGTCTTGGAACCAGTCACGTTGTGGGGTGTTGAATGCTGGCACACAAGTCTGGGCAGCTGGGGTCCCTGATGGGAGGGGTCCATGAGGGATTGGGGACAGAGCAGGAATCTGCCTCGTGGAGGACGGGTGGGAGGCAGAATACAGAGCACAGAGGTGGGGAGAGCGGGCAAGGTCAGGGCTGAGGTCAGGCTGCTCTGACAAGCTGATGGCTACGTGCTCTGGGAGTCCTGTCTGCATGGGCTCCTGGCGGGGAAGGGGGGGGGGGGAGGGGGGGTAGGGGGGGTGAGGGAGAGCAGGCAGGGGAGGCTGGGAGAGGGCTGGGCTCTCCACCGTGACCACCTCCTGCCCATCCGCGTACAGTGCCCAGCGCGGTGTCTTCGCTGACTGATGACCTGCTCAAGTACTACCAACAAGTGACCCGGGCTGTGCTGGGGGATGATCCGCAGCTGATGAAGGTGAGCGAGTGGGGCACAAAGACCAGCTTTCAGGTTCCCCGAAAACCCTTTCAGATGTCTGCTTCCTGTCCACTCCACACCGCCGGGCTCACGTGGCTGGAGGCTGCTGGCGGTGGCGATGTCATGCTCTCAGGCTGATCCTCCTCCAGGGCAGACTCTAACCGCTCTGGCAGGAACCCTTGTTCTTCTGGAACCGGCCACTCAGCTGGGGCATTTAGGGGACTCACGTGGTCAGTACCCCCACCCTTTAATTCTAGAGCCTACGCTTTAGGGTGACTGTTGACCTGTGGCCACGGGGCGGGGGGAAGGGGACAGGCACATGGCAGCTTTCATTTGCCTGGACTTGAGAGGGAGGAATGGGAAGTAGAGGCATCAGGTCAGGTGCCCGGCCGGCTCGGAGACCCTGCCGCTTTAGCCTGTGGGACTCCGCAGGGCCTGCGGGACGCGACCTGTGGTCCGTCCCCTTCTGTCCAGAATCAGGACAGCACTGGTTTGGTGGTCTGCTCATGCATGTGGCCTCTCCTAGAGGGCTTACATCCCCCACTTCTCCACGTGTCTGGCTGTCGCTGCCACTCCCACGGCAAAATTGGGAACGTCGCTACCGTACATTCCTGCCTCAGGAGCACGGTTCTGCTTCTCCAGGAGCAGGGCAGGTGGCTGGATGGAGGGCCTGGGAGCGGAGCTCCTGCCTCGCCAGCATGTTGTATGCCTTCGTGATACCTGCTAAGGACCTTTATCCAGAAGAGTCTGGGGGTCACAGGTAGCAGAGATTCATGCCTAGGACAGTTTTTCTCATTTACATAACTTTCTTTCTGCTTACAAAAGTAAGACCAGTATTTCATTACAGAAGTATTGTAAAATAAAAGCATACAAACTGGTGAGGGTCTCTAATAGAAGCGCCTACCTTTTTTCCCCTATGTTTTTTTTTTTTTTTTTTTTTTTTAAAGATTTTATTTATTTATTTGACAGACAGAGATCACAAGCAGGCAGAGAGGCAGGCAGAGAGGAGGAAGCAGGCTCCCTGCTGAGCAGAGAGCCCGATGTGGGACTCGATCCCAGGACCCTGAGATCATGACCCGAGCCGAAGGCAGCGGCTTAACCCACTGAGCCACCCAGGCGCCCCTCCCCTATGTTTTAACTGTGATTACACTAGTATAAACCAAAGTATTATATTAAACATCTGGTTTTAGAACAGCTGCTTTTCTCCATTAAAAACGTGTCAGACAGGGCGCCTGGCTGGCTCAGTGGGTTAAGCCTCTGCCTTTGGCTCAGGTCATGATTTCAGGGTCCTGGGATCGAGTCCTGCATCTGGCTCTTTGCTGGGCAGGGGACCTCCTTCCCCCCCCCTCTCTGCCTGCCTCTCTGCCTACTTGTGATCTCTCTCTGTCAAATAGATAAATAAAATCTTAAAAAAAGAAAGCACAAATAATATTAAAAAAAAAAAAAAACCATGTTAAAACTTAGGTTGTATTCAGTTTCGTGTTGTCACAGACAGGGGTAGGAGTGGGTATGTTTGTCAGTGGGTATTTCTTTCTTTTTTTTTAAGATTTTGTTCATTTATTGGTCTGAAAGAGAGGGAAGAAGCAGGGGGAGCAGCAGGCAGAGCAAGAAGCAGACTTCCCACTGAGCAGGGAGCCCAATGCGGGACTCGATTCCAGGACCCTAGGATCATGACCCGAGTTAAAGGCAGGCGCCCAACCAACTGAGATACCCAGGGGTCCCATGAGTGGCTATTTCTTACAGCAGGTTAAATTTACAGAAATAGAGTTGCTGAATCAAAGAGTGAGAATGTTTACAATTTTACTTTAGAAATTCTCAACTGTCCTTTAAAAACTGTCCGTTTATCCCTGGGGCTGGTGGATCCAGGGCAGTCTGGCTCCTTCCTTTTCAGATCGCTCTCCAGGACCTGCAGACTAACTCCAAGATAGCGGCCCTCCTGCCTTACTTTGTCTATGTGGTCAGTGGGGTGAGTGAGCAGGCCGGGGAGGTGACCCAGCCCCGGGTAGGGCTGGTGGCGGGTGCCCGCAGAGCCGCTGCCCCCCCGCCCCCTCGTGTGCCCCTCAGCTGGGGTCTTCTGCAAACAGGTGAAATCTGTCAGCCACGACCTGGAACAGCTGCACCGGCTCCTCCAAGTGGCTCGGAGCCTGGTTCGGAACCCACACTTGTGCTTGGGGCCATACGTTCGCTCCCTGGTAGGCAGTGTCCTCTACTGCGTCCTGGAGCCGCTGGCTGCCTCCATCAACCCTCTGAATGACCACTGGACTCTTCGGGATGGCGCCGCCCTCCTGCTCAGCCACATCTTCTGGTAGCCACTGGGCCTAGCCCAACAGGGGGGCGCTGCCACAGCGCTGAGGGGGTTGTGGTGGTGGTGGGGTGGAAATGTTTGGCTTCAAGGCCCTATGTCGTGAGGTCAGGGAGCCTCTTTCCATTTAGAGCTTTCCGGTCACTGCGCTGTGGCACCCTGGGATTGTAGAAATGGATGGCAACTGTGCCAAGGGCTTGGTCCTTCAGCCCTTTGGGTAGTCTTCAGTCCCTGAACAACGAGCCACCTTGTTTGCTTACCTCAGTGTGCCAGGCACCGCCATTTTCTCTGTGTGTCCTGACTTGAGTCCAGTTGGGTGGTCCCGTGCCTCGTTCTCTTCTCTGACCCAATGCTGCGCCCGTAGGACCCACGGGGACCTGGTGAGCGGCCTTTATCAGCAGATCCTGCTCTCCCTGCAGAAGGTCTTGGCAGACCCGGTGCGGCCTCTCTGCTCTCATTACGGGGCTGTGGTGGGGCTGCATGCCCTTGGCTGGAAGGTGAGGACCCTGGCCTTTCCCTACAGACAGAGCCATAAGAGCTCCCATTTGTAAATAGAACAATGGTATTTGTGTGTCTTTTCTTATAAAAATGGTCCATGCTTGGCGTTTCCATGTATAGAATTCTTTCCTGAAGCCAGGCTAGTTGGTAGCCTGACTTTCTGTAGATGAGTGTCTTATGCTTTCAAAAGTCCTACGTAGGGACGCCTGGGTGGCCCAGTGGGTTAAAGCCTCTGCCTTCGGCTCAGGTCATGATCCCGGGGTCCTGGGATCGAGTCCCGCATCGGGCTCTCTGCTCAGCAGGGAGCCTGCTTCCCTCTCACTCTCTGCCTGCCTCTCTGTCTACTTGTGATCTCTCTGTCAAATAAATAAAATCTTTTATTAAAAAAAAAAAAAGTTCTACGTGGCAAGTACTAATACATCTCCACTTCATGAATCCCTGCCCATACTGTGCTAATCATGTTAAGGAACTATCCCTCAAATCCTCTTGTACTGAGTATTTTTTTAAGCTTATTTATTTTTTGTAATCTCTATACCCACCATGGGGAACTCATGAGATCAAGAGTTGCACACTCTACTCACTGAGCCAGCCAGGTGCCTCACTTTTTTTGTTTTTTAATGTGGATCATATGGTAAATATAATGATAGCTTTATTTCATCTTTTCTAAAGCTATTGCCTTTAATTTCTTTCTATTTTATTGCTAGGACTGCTAGTATCATTTTACATATAACGATAAGGGGCATCCTGTGTCATTTCCAATTTTTTTTTTTAAGATTTTGAGAGAGACACAAAGAGATAGTGACAGAGAGCATGAGCACAGAGGAGAGGGAGAAGCAGGCTTCCCCCTGAGCCCAGGGAGCCAATGCGGGACTGGATCCCAGGACCCCGGGATCATGACCTTAGCTGAAGACGGACACCTAACCGACTGAGCCACTCAGGTGCCCCGTGTCATTTCCAATTTTGAGAGAAGTGCTAATATCCTTCCCTTTTAGGCTGACATTTACCTTGTGTTTACTGGTAACCTTTCTCAGATAAATTACTTCATACTGCTTTATAGTCTTGATTTTATTTATGTGTAACTTTTATCAAATGCTTTTTCTGTATTTTTTGATTGATCCTAAGGTTTTTGTGCTTTTATCTGTTCATGTGATTAATTGTATTTATGGATTAAAAAAAAACTTATTTAGAGAGAACACTTGCACATTTGAGAGCAGGGCAGGGGGAGGGGGTAGGGGAGGGACAAGCCGACTCAAGCAGACCCTGCACTACATGACCCCAAGATCACCAAGTGGAAACGAAGAGCCCAACCAACTAAACCACGGAGGCTCCCGTTTATGGATTTTTAATAGTAAACCATCATGACATTTTTGTGTATAGACTCAATATAGTATAGACCTAAAGAAAACCTAAATCTTTTATTGGAATATAAGGCATTTTTTATTTTTTTTTTTAAAGATTTTTTTTTTAATTTATTATTTATTTGACAGAGAGAGAAATCACAAGTAGGCGGAGAGTCAGGCAGAGAGAGAGAGAGAAGCAGGCTCCCGCTGAGCAAAGAGCCGGATGCGGGTCTCGATCCCAGGACACTGAGATCATGACCTGAGCCGAAGGCAGCGGCTTAATCCACTGAGCCACCCAGGCGCCCCTATAAGGCATTTTTTGTATACTTTTGGGCTTACTAAATTTTAAGATTTTGTTCTGTTTTCAGGGGTGAAATCAGTAACAAGTTTCTTCTCTTGTACTGTCCTTGTAGAGTTTTATTATCAGGGTTACACTGACTTCATAGACTGAGGCATGGTGGGAGCATTTCTTGTTTGTTCTTGTGAGATTGAGATGCTTTTTTCCTTGAATATCTGTAGACTGAATTTTAGCAATGATTTTATTTGTGGCTAGGTACCTACTATGGTTAGAGAATTATTCAAGTTTTTAATAGCTGAGTCAGCAGTTAAGTTCTATTTCTCGAGGAACTTGCCCATTTGTTAACATTGTCAAATCTTCAGGCTGTGGATGACCAGCTGGAGAACTCCCTCCCAGCAAAGTGCATAACGGAGGTCACCTCCTCTGTGAAGTCTTAACTTGATACATAATCAGAGACCAGGTCTCTGATCAGTTTTTGGGCAGGTGGTTTGAACTGAGTCCCAGTTTACATCTCAGCAAGAATAGCAGTTGCCTGCTGAGTCTATAGAGTAATAGTTGGCAAATTAAATCCGTCTGTTTCTAGCCCTAGGCATTACTCACATGCCCTCTTAGCCCCTGTCATACAGGTCAGTGACAGTTGGGTCACTTTATATTGTCTTTGTACCTGACCTTTATCGCCAGTGCTTAGCAAAGGTTTGGGTATAGAGTGGGTTCCAAATAAATGCTGGTTGAATATGCCAGGCTAAGAATTTCATATCGGAGATAGAAAGTAGGTCTTCTATGGGAAAGGGTACTTGAGAGGCCATAAGCAACAAAGAGGTGCCTACTGTGTTCCTTCTCTCCCAGGCGGTGGAACGAGTCCTGTACCCACACCTGTCCACTTACTGGACAAATCTGCAGGCTGTGCTAGATGATTATTCCGTCTCTAACGCCCAGGTTAAAGCAGATGGGCACAAGGTTTACGGAGCCATTCTGGTGAGTGCCTGCCCCTTCGGGCCTCTCTTCCCTGCTTGAGCTCAGCAGCTCGCTCACCTGCCTTACTTTGGAAAACTTAATGGGCCCCGGTTCCTCCTAGTTCTTGCCTATCCTGGTTCCTCTGCTCTTGCAGGTGGCTGTGGAGCGACTGCTGAAGATGAAGGCCCAGGCAGCAGAGCCCAACAAGAGCGGCCTAAGCGGCAGGGGGTGCCGGGGCTCGGATGATCTCCCCTGGGACAGCCTCCTTCTGCAGGAGTCTCCCTCCGGGGGCAGCTCGGAGCCAGGCTTTGGGTCTGTCCTCCCGCTGCCGCCAGGAGGCGCGGGGCCGGAGGACCCTTCCCCATCGGTGACCCTGGCGGACATCTACCGGGAGCTGTACGCCTTCTTCGGGGACAGCCTGGCCACCCGCTTTGGCACCGGGCAGCCCGCACCCAGCACTCCGCGGCCGCCCGGGGACAAGAAGGAGCCGGCGGCCGCCCCGGACTCGGTGCGCAAGATGCCGCAGTTGACCGCCAACGCCATGGTCAGCCCGCAGGGCGACGAGAGCCCCCGCGGCGGCGGCCCCGCGGCAGCCTCTGCGTCCGCCGCCTCCGAGAGCCGGCCGCTGCCGCGCGTGCACCGGGCGCGGGGGGCGCCCCGGCAGCAGGGGCCCGGCGCCGGCACCCGCGACGTCTTCCAGAAGAGCCGCTTCGCCCCGCGCGGCGCCCCCCACTTCCGTTTCATCATTGCCGGGCGGCAGGCCGGGAGGCGGTGCCGCGGGCGCCTCTTCCAGACGGCCTTCCCCGCGCCATACGGGCCCAGCCCGGCCTCGCGCTACGTGCAGAAGCTGCCCATGATCGGCCGCACCGGCCGCCCGGCCCGCCGCTGGGCGCTCTCGGACTACTCGCTGTACCTTCCGCTTTGAAGCGGCGCGTCCCCGCCCCCTCCTCTGTAAATAAAGCCCGGCGTCGGAAGTGACGTCTCCGCGCTCGCGTGCCGCGCCGGATGAGGCGGGGCTTGGGCGGTTGGCTTCCTGGTGGCGGGGGCGCCATGGCGCTACCCTGGCTGCAGCGCTTCGAGCTCTTGCTCTTCACCGCCGCCTTCCTGTGCGGAGCTGTGGCGGCCGCGACGCTGACCCGGACCCAGGTGCGGGGCGGGGCCGGGCCGGCCTGGGTGTCGGGGAGGTGGGGTGGGATGCTGGTGCTGCTGTCCGGGCCGGCCCGGTCCCGTCGTGCTGCCCTTCGGAGTCGGTGGGCCGGGTGAGGCCCGGCGGGCGCCGATCGTGCTCTGGCCTCTCAGGCGGGAGTTCTGCTTCACGGCCGTTTCCTCGCCGCAAGGACGAGTCCTCAGGAGTGACTGACAGCACCAGGCATAGTCCGGCCTGGTGGCTCCGGCTGTATAACCTTAGCCTAGTTCTGCAGCAGGATTCGGTCCAGGCCCTGCCTTCATCCTTTAAATCAGACACTGTTGTAACGAGCTCCGCTAGGAAATAAAGCCTAGGGTGGCGGAGATCCCGGGCTGCCGCAGGAATGCAGCCCAGTGTGTGTGAGTGACAAAACAGCCATGTAGAAAACCCCCGCCGAAAGCCCAAGGGTTCCCCCCCCCCCCCAGGCAGTCGTCTTCGTAGACACAGGTCGTGTAACCCTATGAATATGAAGTAGGCACTATTAGGTGGTGGGTTTTTTTAACGGATGGATGAGAAAACCTCGGAGATAGCTGAAGGTTACCCAAGCCCTGGTTTTACTTTAGGATTTCTGCAGAGGGGAGACCAGAACTTGTGAGGCATCTCCGAAGCTCACTGTCTTTTGTTATAACCACCGTCTATTTCCTGATCCTTCTGGCCACAGCAGGTTTGACTTCCCCAGCAGGCCCTCTCCATCACTACTGGCCCAGAAACAGGAACTGACAGTGCATCTAGAACTTCCTAGGGTGGCCCTCTCCTAGCTTATCCCTCACACCTGCTATAAGCCCGCGCTGAGGCGCTAACCAGACATCTCAGCAGCTTCTCTTCACAGGGCTCCTTCAGTGGCCGCTGTCCCCTGTATGGTGTGGCCACCCTGAATGGCTCCTCCCTGGCCTTAGGCCAACCCTCGGCCCCATCCCTCTGCTACTTTGTGGCAGGGGTCTCTGGCCTCCTGGCCCTCTACTGTCTCCTGCTTCTGCTCTTCTGGGTCTACAGCAGCTGCATTGAGGACTCCCACAGGTGACTGCCCTACCCTGAGGGCCGGGGGCTGAGCTGGGAGAAGTCCCATCTCACCAAGGCTGGTTCTCTGTCTCCTCATAGAGGCCCGATAGGGCTCTGCATAGCACTGGTCATCTCAGCTATAGCCATCTTCCTGGTCTTAGTGGCTGCCTGTATCCTTCGATTTGGCACCCGTTCTCTCTGCAAATCCATCGTCTCCCTGAACATTACAATTAGGTAATGGAAGAGGGAGGGAACCCTGGCTGGGGCTGACTGCCTTGAGTCCACAGAGGGGAGCCTCTGTGGAGAGAGACCCTCTCTCTGTCCCTGTCAGTTGCTCTCATCCTGAAGGGCACCTGGGCATGGGAGTGTCGGGTATGTTCCGCCCTTTCTCACCACTGTCTCTCTGACCTCACAGCTGCTCTGAAGCCCAGAAAATTCCATGGACACCCCCTGGAACCGCCCTGCAGTTTTACTCCAACCTACACAATGCTGAAGTGAGGTCCCGGGATGTGAAAGACTGGTTCGAAACCCAGGGATTCCCAGATTGCTATAAGCACCTGTAGTTGTAAGGGTGCTTTCCAGTGAGAGGCTGTGAGGGGCTGAAGGGCTTTCAACCTGACAGCGAACAGAGAATGGTGGTTCGTGGGTGGAACCGGATTTGAGATGGCCACACTCCTCACACTCCTGTTCCTGTTTCCCACAGACCTCTTCTTGGGTGAATCTGGTATTGTGGTGTGTGGTCTTGGTGCTTCAGGTGGTGCAGTGGAAGTCCGAAGCCACCCCATACCGGCCTCTGGAGCGGGGTGACCCTGAGTGGAGCTCTGAGACAGATGCTCTGGTTGGGCCACGCCCTTCTCATTCCTGAAGAGGAACCAAAGAATGCTTCCTGCAGCCAAAGACTCTGCCCAAGTGCCTACAATCCTGCTGTCCCCTCCTGGCCCTGTTGATGCTGGGAGCCTTGTTTTCCCTCCACGAGGGAAACATGATGATAGCCCCCTGCCTTCCTACAGCTCTTTTTGTACCAGAATATTATATTACTTTCTTCCTTCCTCTTGGTACTGAGTTCTTGGTGGTAAAGCACTGTAGACAGGTGGACGGGGGGAGGACAGAGCTCAACAGACATGGAACAAAAGGCAGAGGTTCTGTCAGTTGCCCTTTGGATGACTCCGCTTTTATTTGCTGTTCGTGAACCTTGGGCGCCCTTGTGTCGTGACCCGGATTGTCACCGTATCTCTAAGGTTCAGTGTTTAGTCCCCTCTGGGAGGGGTTGAGCGACCCACAATGGTTTTTTCACAAGCTGCGGTAGGCACCCACAGTATTGTCGAAGAGTTTTGTGTTGGGGAAGTGTCCAGCTTTGTCTAAGAGGAAGTAGAAGCGCCGGCCTTTGATCTTCAGAGGCAACATAGCAGGAACTTCACCACGGTGGGCCATGCAGGAAACCTGGTTCAAAGGGACGGTGAAGTGAGCACCCAAGCCAAAGGGGGCATGAGTGGTGAGGGTCACCTGCTTTCCTCCAGCCCGCAGCATCACTGAACGCACAGAACGGAGGGAGAAGAGAAGACCAGCACCGAGTACCAGGGTACCTGCAGGAAGACCAATGTTTGGGGTGAGGGATTTCTGTTAAAGAGCCAAGCAGCAACCTTAACAGTGCCCCGAATTAAAAAACAATGGCCATGACAGTCACATTTACCGAGTTCCTCTACCCGACTCTCGTGTTCATACTTCCTCCCCAACAGCTTTTGTGTACACCCCTGTTTTAAGGACAAGGAGACGGGTCCAGAGCGGTGTAACTGCTCAAGCTCGCAGTACCCCAGGCCTGTACGAGGGCTTGGCTGGGGGGCCTCCAGGTCGGGAGCCCCGCACTGTCCTTGCTGGGGCAGGGAGGGTCGTGTCCAGCCGCCCCACGTCCCGGTGGTGGGAGGCCAGCCCACGCCTTACCGATGGCACCGCAGCCGACGGCCAGGCCGTAGCGCCAGAATGCAGAGCGCAGGTCCAGGCGGCCGCGCTCTGCGGGCTCCCCGTCTGGAGGCAGCGCGCGGGCTGGGGGTCGGGCCAAGGCTGCCACAGCCAGGGAGGCCCAGAAGACGCCCTGGCCGGCGCAGAACAGCCCGAGGACGGCGAAGAAGCGGCTCCGTTCATGCTGGAAGAGCAGGACGTCCCGAGGTGGAGCCGCGTCGTGCAGCGGCCGCAGTGCAAGGAACACCCGAGCAGACCACCGCCTCCCCAATGCAGCCATGAATCTGCGCAGCGCCGCTTCCGGGGAGGGACTTCCGGTCGGCAGCCCCACCCCCCGAGCTTAGCGGACTTGCGCCTTCATCGGCCCCGCCCCGACCCCCCACTGCGGGCAGGGGGGGCAGGGGCGAGGCAAAAACAATGTAGCACACCAGACACAAAATACAATATCACTCTTTTATCTTAAAAAGTAGGGCGGGTTCTGGGGTTAAGTACACAAAGCACCTAAGTCCTTCGGGGAGTTTAGTGTCAGTTCTACAAAGTAGGCTTTGGCTTCCTGGCTCCAGTGAGGCTCAATCTTCCAGAAGTCTTCCAGAAGTCTTCCAGAAGGCAGGTGAGGAGAGGGATCCAGCAGCCCTTCCTCTGCGGTCACAGTCACGGGGTGGCCTTGGGGCCAGAGAGGAGGAGACAACAGCCACGACAAGAAGACATCAATATCCAAGGGCTATTTTACAAGGGCTTCTTCTGGGGCAGGTCTACCAATCACTTCATAAACGCCACTTCTGGGATCTCACCCTTGGCCTTAGGAAGAAAGAAAAGGTCAATAGAGCCAACCCCTTTCCCCCAACCCCCCTGGCTGGCTTGACCCTCTCAAGGCCCAGAAATCCCTGGTCTTTTTGCTGCCAAATTCCTGAAACTTACCTTGAGATGAGTAAAGGCCTGGGCAGATATGGTATAGTCCCAGTTATTGTCCTGAAGGCACCTTGAGTGGGGGAAGAACAGGCACCACAATCAGAACCAAAATGCACTCACCCTGCTCACTAAACGCCTCTTCACAATCCTTCCTAGAGAAACACTCACCGGTGTGTGCCAAAATTACATACATTCTTGCACTATGTATTACAAATGAAAAATAAGTAAAAATTCAAATGTCTATCACTGGTCTACTGGATACAAAGGATAAGCAGCTGTCAAAAAAAGTAATTTTTATAAATTACTAAGGTAATCTTTTTATAACAATAGGTAAGAACATTCATGGGGTAAGCAAAAAAAAAAAAGTTGCAGAACTGTAAAATTGTTGCTATGCTGATTTAGGCATAGACCACATTTTTTTTACAGGCCATATTTATAAATTTGGGCTTTCAAAATATCAGGAGCACTCATTCACGCCCACCCGTACCTCCGTTTACCCCTACTCCTACACGTGCCCGGCACTTACTTCTGGGACCACTCCAGGTTCATGCCAGACTGGGTAGAGAACGCCTGCAGCATCTCCTGCTGCTCTGGGGACAGGGTGGGCACTGGGCTGGAGGAAGGGGTGGGTGCGGGCATGGCGAAGGCTCTCTGGATCTCGTCAGGGCTGGCGTTCCGCACAAACAGCTCGTCGTTTACGATGCACAGCCTTTGGGACAAAAAGCACTTTAGACAGCTGGACAGACAGCCAACCTCAACTTCCCAACATCATTTCTGTTCTCACGTTTGATACTTTTATAATACCTGACAGATTCTTTCAACGCCCCAAAGTTCCCGTCCCCACTCGTGGTCACGTTTTATCATTTACGCTCCTTCCCACAGAAACCGTGTGTGGGGGCAGATGCCAAACACACGGGAATTATACATTCTTCCCCAACTCAGGACAGTTCTTCTCCCCGTGGATCTTCTAGACAGAACAACGAAGTTAAGTAGCTTATGCTAGTTTCCCGGTGACAAAACCTGCTCTTCGCTCAGACACCCAGACAGGCAGCGTGGCTCCCGAGCCCAGCTCACGGCCGTGAGAGCCGCCTCCTGATGCCCACTTGCCTTTCTGAAATTCTGAAAATATCCTGAGGACTTGTTCCCCTTTTGCGTCCCCCACCAGTTTCCACATGCTGGCCATGGGTTGGGACTGGGACCCCATGTGATAAGCCCAACTCTTACCCTGAGTTACTGGCAGGAACAGCCACAAACGTCCGGGTGAAGGCTCGCAAAGAATCCCGAGACTTTCCGTCCACTGTAACATCAACAACAACGACGACCCCTCAGAACCAGCTCCACACTAGGCTTACTAAAAGCTGCGCAATCCTGGTCTTACTCGATATGACTAAACTGAAGCAGACCAGACAGATGACCCCAGGCGTACAGGGGAGGAGAGGGGAAGAGGCGTGTCAGAGGCCAGGGCGAACCACCACCAGGTAGCCCAGCGGCCGGTGTCAGGCGCCCCCCCCACCGACTCCCCAGGGCGGAGCTCTTACTAAGCCCCTTCCCAAGAAAGAATTTGAAGCCTGCAGATACTGTAAGTTGTCCACACATCCATGGGCTCAAGGCTGGATGGAAGCCCAGACCTGCCTGACCCCAGAGTCTGTGTCCTCCTAATCCTCAGGCTTTTCCCATTTCCCAGACGGGAAAGACAGGTGAGGGGAGGCCTCATGAAGGTGGCTTGGGGGCAGAGGAGGAGGAGGTCAGGGACAGAGAGGGAAGGCAGCTGAGAGGGCCATGGAAAAAAATCTCGCTGTGGGAGACCCACTCTGCAAACTCAGGACCCCAAATATTCTTACCTTCTTTGAAGACCCCGTTGACAGAAAAACACAGCAACGTACTCTGAAAGAGAAAAGGCATCAGCCACCATGCGGGCTCCCGGCCAAAGCCCGAGGCCCCCAGGCCTCGTAAGTGCTCCTTCCTTCAGTTCTGGTTTTTGTGGGGAAGAAACAGATGCTTACCGTCTGCGCGCTTATGTCTACCACAAAGGAGTTGACGTCGTGCTGGGTTTTGGGCAGCTCATTGAGGAAGGCCACGACGTTAAGTCGTGTGTGCTTCAGCAGCCGGAACCGCAGGGCTGTGGGGGAGGAGAACCCAAGATCAGGGGCTGCCACTTGCGCTGGGCCCTGTGACGGAGTCCCGCCCCGCCCCGCCCCATTTCTCACACTGCTGTGCTCACGGCACGCACTTACTTGGGTCTTTGAGTTTCTTCACATTCCTGCTATCCTTGAAGTACTCGGCCAGGTTGCTTCTAGAGGATTAAGTGGAAAAGGAGGCCCGGGTCAGAGCAGCATGCGCGCCAGCAGGGGCTCGCGGGGGCTCCCGGGCGTGGTGCGGGGCAGGCAGCAGGTGGGGACACTCACCGGGCAGGGTTCTGGGGGGTGAAAGGAATGCTGAGGGAGCAGCAGGCCCCATCGTGGTAGGCATCCAGGAGCCGCTGCCGGTCCCCGGAGTCGTACACGGCATAGTACCTGGGCAGAACACAGAAGGGGAAGTCTGACTCCTGGGCTGGCTCCCCAGAGCGGGCTGTACTGTGCCCCGCCCACCGCTCCCCAGCCTCGGGGCCTGCGGTATACTTACTGCTGCAGGAAGTGCAGGACCAGACTCTTCAGGGTCTCTGTTCCAAAGTAGCTTCCCTGGAACCACACAGGTATCAGGACCGCGTAACTGATCCTTTCCTCCCCACCCTCGTCCTAACTGCCCCCTTCCTACCTTGCAGGGCGGCAACATTGTGGGGGCTTCGACATCAAAGGCAATTGGCGGGGGTAACTCATGGCCGTCCTGCAGGAAGAAGTGGAAGTCGGCCGCGTGAGCAGAGAGAAAAGGCTGGTTGAGTAATGAGGCGGGCGAACGCGGAACGAGGGCTCAGAGATCAAGTGTCAAGGACATGTGCAGAAGGTCCAGGAATCCAGAGAGGGGCAACTTTTGTCTACAGGCCTCTTTCTGAAAAGGATCATAGCCTTTGCCAGATTCTCAAAGGGCTCCATGTCTCCAGATTCCTGGTCATACAAACACATGAGAGGCGAGAGCTTCTGGGTGGGAGAGCTTGCGCTCGTTAGTAAAACCAGAACGGGCCCCCGGGTGGCTCAGTGGGTTAAGCGGCTGCCTTCGGCTCAGGTCATGATCCCAGGGTCCTGGGATCGAGTCCCACATCGGGCTACTCTGTGGGGAGCCTGCTTCTCCCTCCTCCCTCTGCCTGCCACTCCCCCCGCTTATGCGTGGACGCTGTTAAATAAATAAACCAAATATTTAAAAAAAAAAAAAAAAAAAAAAAAGACAAAGGAAAGAACAAAGAGCTACAGACTTACCAGGCGTAATAACTTGGGAAATCGTTCTCGAATGGCGCTGTCAAAAACGGGACGCGAGTGAGTGACACTTCAGAGCCACCGTGCCTCCTGAGCTGCTCTAGGAGCAAATACTCCAATGCCCAAGGGACCGCCCACCCCATCCTGCTTGTCCTCTCACTCCTCCCCAGCCTCTGAGCCCTGGGGAAAGAGGCCCCACTCCCCACCTCACCCGGGGCACCCAGGAATGACCGCCTTGAAGACGGACTCTCTTCTTGCTGCCTGACCCGAGCGCCACGAGAGCAGCACTCCCAGCCCAGGCTTTAAGCCAGGACGTCCTTCCCCTCCCTGCCCCCCTTACCTTCCACCTACTCACCTGTGCAGCCCCGGGAGGAGGGAATGGGGTGGGAGCCCAGGGGCTCCGCTGCCTCAACAGGTATCCATCAGTTCTGCCCGGTCTGGCCGTGGCCAAGACCCGAACACACCACAGGGATGGCACAGGATGTTGGGGCAGGGAGATGAGCAAGGCGGGGGCAGGAAGAGGGGAGGTGAAGGAAGAAGACAGGGCAGGAAAAGAAGAGGAAGAGAGAGAAGGCAGGACGGGGCCAGAGCAAGGGCGAGCTGGGGAGACGGAGAGGAGCAGAAAGTAAGAAGACAGAGAAAGCAAAGCCAAGGCCAAAGAGCTGCAGACGGCAAGGAGGCATCCCCGAAACAAGGAAGACAAAGGGAAGAAGACACCCGACACAGCCTTCTCCTTTGGCTGCCCCTTGCCCCGTGGTCCAAGGTACAGACGGGAAACAGGTGCTTGCTGCAGCCGGAGGGCACATGCTGTTGGCCAGGTCTCAGTCTGGTACCTGGGTCCCGATCTCAGCTGGGCGTGGGAAGCGAAGCAGCCATGGGGGCAGGAGACCTCCCTCAGAAGGGGTGAGGGTTCAGGCCCCTGCAAAGTTGGGGGGGTGAGGGTCTGCGCCCCACCTCTGTTGGCCCCCAAGTTCTCTCCTGATGGCCCCTCTGCGACTGTGCCTGTCTTAGGTTGTTCCTTCCCTGAGGAATCTTACCCGTCTCTGGCTAACCAGCCATCCTCCGGGGCCAAGCAGGGTGACGTGAGGTGTGCGAGTGAGGGCGGGGCAGCGCCCCCCGAGAGGGTCAGTGCTCTGTCTCCTCGGTAGCCTATGCCCCCGTGGCCTCCACGCCCAGCGCCTGCCTTGGGCTTCCCTCGCCTGCTGGCGGGGCCCTGGCTCTGGTCACATGGCTTGGGGAACCCAGGTTTCTTCTCCAGGACGGGCCCGGCTCATAGCTCTGGGCAAGAGAGACGGAGTGCATGGCACCAGCTCCAAGAAGGCCTCAACCTCAGCACGAGGGGGAAAGCCCAAGCAACCACCTTGGGCATGTGGACCATGAGAAGAGTCCCTCTTGGCAGAATGACAAGAGGGCCCAGCACCAGACAAAGAGGGGAAGGCCCATCCACTGGAAGTCCCCGGAGGGACGCCATTCTCGGCCCAGGGATACCAGGCTCTTGGCACAAGGCAGCTCCACGTATGGGACACGTACGCAAGACACCCCCAGGTCACAGTAGAAAGCGGGAGATGCCCTTCCTGGAACAGCAGGGTGGGGAGACTCTAGAAAAGGCTGTGTTCGGGAAGAGGAAAGACCACAGAACAGCAAACAGGTAGTCAGGGGAGAAGGAAGGGAAGGAGACCTTGGGGCCAAGCTGGGACACACGGACAGACGAAGGGAGGAGCACGTGATCCTCCCAAAGGACACGTGGTTCAGCTCAGGGCTGCACATCTCCTGCAGACGGGCACTGGTCAGGGTGCATTAGCTCAGCCTCCCGGGGGGTGAAGGTCCCCAGGAGGGGAGACAGAGGCTACAACTGACCTGATGTAGGTAGACTGGTCTCGGAAGGTGTCGCACAGTGGGTTTCCGTCGAGCCACAGCTCTTCCAGCTTCAGACCTTTTATCCTGTCCAACTCCCTCTCAGACTTCAACTGTGGAGAGCGGGGGAGAAAAGAGCGCTCAGGACACCCCGGTAAGGAGAGCCAGCGAGACCCCCAGCCCCGAATGTCCCTGCCCGAGCTTCTGGAGCCTCCTGCCGTCAGCCGGCGAGCCCTCCACTCACTCCGCCCGTGACACTACCAGGCCCTCAGGTCTCACCTCATTCCCGGAGAGGTTGAGGATCTTCAGGCTGGGTGCTTTCTGCACAAGGCTGGACATGTCATCCAGCCTGTACAGCCTGTTGTTGCTCAAGTTCAAGGACAAAAGCTGTGGGCAGGGAAAAGTTGAGAGGAAGCTCTGCTGACGAACCATTCAGAGACACACCTGCCTCCCGACCCCACCCTACCCACCCCAGCCGGCTTCTTCCTCCCCTTCTTCCTCCCGTCTCAAAAGCCGACAAAGGCCTCACCTCAGGGATGTTCTCCTCAATGATTCGCAGCGCAGCCGCCATGCAGTTCCTGCGGTTCAGGACAACATCGATGTTCTGGGCCACCAAGTCTCCAGGAAGCAGAGAGGAAGGAAAGGCAAGTCTGAGAAGCTTTCCTTCCAGGCTGGAGCTCGTACCAAACCACTCTCAGACCCTCCCCACCCGACAGATCCCCCTCGGCCTCCACCTCCCTGAGGATGACGGCTACTGGCCCTACCTGGGTCTGAACGGAGCCCCTTGAGGTCAAGCGCTTGCTGGGAGCCATCATATCGTTTGCTCATGATTAGCTGCAGGGCAAGGAAAAGGGGCGGGGGGTCACTCGTGCTGTGTGGAGGGCTGGGGATGGGCGAAGTGGGAGGACCGGAGTGGAAACGCGTGATGGGAGCCTGCCTCACCTTTAGCTGCTCGACCTGTTCTGGCTTCAGTTCATTCTGTACCGAATGGGGAGGGGCAGAGGAGTTGATGATTATCGATATCTGGAGACGAGATGGGGAGAGCAGGGTGAATTCCAGAAAGGCCTGAGCTGGGGAGGGAGGGAATGCCCGGCTGAGACCAACCCCCAGGCAGGCCAGGCCCTTTAAACATACCCTTCTGTTTTCCTGATCCAAAATCTTATAGTTGACGGCCTTCAACGCAGAGGCAGTACTGGCATCTTCAACAAAAAACTGGGCCCGTGTGTTTTCATAGTGAAACTGCACGGAGAAGAAACAGAGGCGTGTGAGATTCGGAGCCCAGGGTCCCCCCAAGTCCAGCTGGCCCCTCGCCTTCCTTGGTGTCCCGCCAGCCACGAAGGCCTAATCTCACTCACCTCAATGGGGGTGAAAGGGACATTGCACTTGCTCTGAATCACGTTCAGGAGCCACGACTTGTCGTACTTTCTGCCATAGGGAATCTAGAGGACAGAGGAAAGGCAAGACCTGTACCGCAGGCTGACGGGCAGACCCACCCAGCGTACCTTTCGCACCTGCCAACTTTCACAAGATTTCCTGAAGAAAGGGCCAGTTAAAAGCTTTTTACTCAAGTCAGACACAGACTGCTTCCTCTCCTTTCTGTCCATTTAAACTCAGTATTCCTCAAGAAAATAAAACTTTTTGGGTCTAACAGGTCTAAGACATGATTGAGACCTGGCCCACCCCTCAGGGGCCTTAAGAGACCCCAAACCCCATATGTGGCTTGAGCCACGCGGAGACAGTCAGAGCAGTTCCTCCACTTCCCACCGAGTTAATCACGTTTTCCTTTAGCCGATGTCCCAATCCCCCTACCCCATCCTGCTTGTCACTTCGTCTCCTTTCCCGAACCTGCTCTTAGATGTTCTAGGAGAAAGGACAGACTACTGACTGTAGAGAAAACAGCAGAGAAGATTGACTTTGTCACGTGAAAAGTAAAGACCTTCACTCGGAGCCCAGCCCCCTCTCTCCCTTGCAGCATCTACTTCCCCGGACACTCACTGTAATGTTTTTTTTTTTTTTTTTTTTTAGAGGTGGGGGAGGTGCAGAGGGTGAGAGAGAGAATCTCAAGCTGGCTCCACACCCAGCACGGAGACCAGGACACAGGACTCAATCTCGTGACCTCGAGATCATGACCTGAGCCAAAATCAGGGGTCGCTTAGCTGACTGAACCACCCAGGCACCCGGACACTCACTGTAATCTTAAACCAGTTTCTTGAGGTCCCATCCTGGCTGGTGCCAGCTCCTCCTCTCTCTGGAAGAGTTCTGTCTCTCCGCACAGTAACATGAATGCGATCTCGATCGTGCCAACTGTCACCTCGACGGTTGGGTCGGGAAGGATAGGGGTTGCTGTGGGAAAGCAGAGAATAAAATGTCCACAAACACTAGGAATGTCTTCTCAACGGCTTCCCAAGCTGTTGTCAGGATTGCGGTTAAGACTGTTCAAGCATTAACCTGGCCCTGGCATCTCTCACTTCTAGAAGTGGGAAAAGAAAAGGTGTGGGCAGAAGAGAGCCAGATAAGTAAGTGGGTCACTAAAATCAAACCAGATCAACTGGTCACTTACTGTCGTATTCGGGGAACATCTTGGGCATCACTCATTGCCACATCTCTGTCATCTTCCTCCAGGCGGGAAGATCGAATGCCAGACCCTCCTCTTCCAGACCTACGGTTCCCTTCACCATACTTCCACCGGAAAGGACCCCGGCCTTTCTTTCTTCTTTGAGGGAAACTAACGCGGTCATCGTGCTCTGGGGTTAAAAACAACATCGATTAGAAAACATGTTGCTAGTCCGCCTACCCTGCTGTGGCGATCACAGCATCCAGCAGCCTGTGTTATCGAATGACATATACACCAACTATGAGCCCACTTCCACACAAACTTCTGTCTGTTGGGAGAGAGAACCCTCTCTGGGGCTTGGCAGCATGGGGGAAACATTACTGGAAGACAGCGTAGAGCTTTAGAAAAACGAGTCAGAAACTGAAACCTAGGGAGAGAAGAAGCAAGATGTGGAAGTGTGAGAAGAATGTGGACTCGGTGTGGAACTGTAAAGTCACATGAAATCTGCCTGCTCTTGGCCTCCCAAATCTATTACACCCCTCTCAAAATCTGGATGGTGACCTCTCTCACATCTCTTAAAACCAATCAATCATAATAGTTACATCAGCTTTCAGTAAACATGCTTCTTTCCTTTGCCTACAGAGTACAAATGTCGTATGGTTATAAATATAATCAATTTAAGGGCTTCTTTAAAATTCTTGTTCTCAAACTGCCACACTGAAGTTTTGGGAGTGAGCTCTTTATTTCCTTGGCCAGAAATGCTTAAAAAAAATTTTTTTTTATTAGAGAGAGAGGGAGAGAGCGCACAAGCAAACGCATGCACAATTAGGTGGGGTGGGGCAGAGGTGGGGTGGTGGAGAGGGAGAAGCTATCTCCCCACTGAGCAGAGATCCCAACACTGGTCTCTATCTCAGGACCCTGGGATCATGACCTGAGTCAAAGGCAGATGCTGAACCAACTGAGGCACCCAGGCTCCCCCCAGAAATGCTTTTTTAACTGGAGACAACTCTTAAGATTCAGGTTCTAGTGGCAACTAGGGAGCTCAGCCAAGGGTCCTTGACTGCTCTCCAGGAACAGGACCCTCTGAATGCTGGTGTAGGAATGGCTTCTCCCAAAAAAGGTCCATGCAGGATGCCTGGGTGGCTCAGTCAATTAAATGGCTGCCTTCAGGTCAGTTCATGATCCCAGAGTCCTGGGATGGAGCCCCTCATCCGGACCTGCTTCTCCCTCTCCCTGATGCTCTGCCTACATGTGTTCTCTGTCTCTCTCAAATAAATAAAATCTTTAAGAAAGAAAAAAAGAATCGACGACTCCCAAGAAGGTGTGCCTCATGCCTAGCAGGCTGCAAACAATGAACCTTAAGAAATGACTACAGGAAGGAAAAAACCAAACAAACAGCTGAATAGCAGACAAGGCTAATATTCACCGACAACTTTCTCCAGGGCCAGGCACTAGGCTCCAGGAACTTGATAGGAATGATCTCATTTAACATACACAAGGGCAAACTTCGGAAATAAGAACAGTCGCTACCTTCTTAGGGAGATAGAAAGATGAGGCCTGGGAGTGGAATTCACTCAAGCTTGGTGAAGACAACTCAGAACTCAAACCTCAGCTGTCATGTGCTCCTAACCGCTTCTCTGGCCTGAAACCCTGCGCAGTGTTCGGACTAGCACAGCGAGTTGGTGTGGAGGTTTAAAATATTAAAGCCAAAGCCAAGGCCGCAGGGGAGGCGGGGCAAGAGACTGGACGCGGTGGAAAAGAGGACACAGGTAGCCGATGAGCACGGCACTGACTCACATTAAAGGAAGAGTCTGGCCGCCAAACTCAACTGACAGGCATCAACCATCCACAAAGTTCAAAGGAATCTCGCCGCCCCACTGCCCGGCCGCCCGCTCCGAGCCGAAGCTCCTCGCAACGCCAGGATTCCCGCGTCAAATCGCCCGGCTCCCAGCCCCGAGGGCGGCCAGGCCCGCGGGTGGCCTCGCCCCCGGCCCGCGCCGCCGCCGTCCCCCGCGGACGCCCGGCCTCTCGCGGCCTCCCGCCCCGGGGCTGCGGCCTACGCCGGCGCCACCCACCGGGGGCCCCAGATCGCCTCGCTCCCCGCCCTGAGGCCAGCACTGACCGTTGTAGGACTTCCCCTCGTCCGCCATGGCACAGCGAGAAAGCAGGGCCGGCTCAGGCGCGGACCACAACGCCGCCAAACGACCGAACACTCACAAGCGCCCCGGCCGAAGCGCTCCTACGCCCGGCGCCACCGCATTTATTCTGCGAACTGCGTCGCGCGCCGCCGACGTCCCCCTGTGGTGGGCGGTGCCGCCGGAGGAGCGCAGCCGCCTGCGCGTGCGCACTCGGCGGGCGGCCGCGCTGGGGGCGGGGCCGGCCGATCCGCGTCCCGCCAGAGAGAGACCTGCGCTCGCCCTGTTGGACCAGGCCTGCCGCGCTGCCTGCTTTCTTCGGTCCGTCGCTACGCCAGCACCTCTGGGCTAGCGCTGGAGCAAAGAGCAAGCCCCTGCAGCCCAGGTCTTTTGAGAGGAACAGGAAAGGGGGTCGCAGGAAGGGCTTCCGAGGAAGGGGAGCCCTGGGCTTTGGAGCGGTAGTGATGGTTCGGAGACCCCTAGCGGTGCACAGCCAGTATTGAAGTCTCAGCCCAGCCCTTTGCCAGCAACCCACAGAAGCTGTGCTTTCCTTGTCTATAAAATGGATTATCAGGGGAGAGAAAACGAAAACGTAAACTCCAAGAGAGCTGGAACCTTGACCAATTCGTGGCTCTTCGTCCTCCAGCTTCTGGCTCAGTACCCTGCCTGGCATGTACCAAGAACTCAGCACTTGTGAAATAAAATCAATTTCCGATCTATGCGTCCTCCCCAAGAAGAGCTGCCGAGTCAAACGAATCGACCATTTTTCCAGCTTTGGCAACCAACTATCTTCACAACCTCCCCACCCACCACCGAGGTGCTGTGCGAGAACTAAGCTTGCGTCAGTAGGGCACTGAGAATGCAAGCAAGACCACCTGCTGAACAGAAACCAGGGAGAGAGGAAATAGTACAATGCCTGGGCTAGAAAAGGCGAGTTCTCCTAGACTGCCCCCACGCACCTCCCCAAAGTTCTAGGGCCAGCTCTCAAGAGTACGGTGATGGTTCTCTCTGTAGCTTGAACCTCCTTTGGGGTGTGTGAGCCATGGGGGTACCCCAGGAACCTCAGAATGATGTGGTGGTGGCTCCTGGCCACGGAGTGTATTAACTTCCCTGGCGGGGCAGGAGGGGATTGTTCTGGGCAGGTGTCTCCTCCACTCTCCTGTGACTGGCTTGGATTTGGTGAGGGGCTTGGAGGGGACCAAGAGCCTCGGCTGGAGCTGGGAACGAGTTCTTCACCTTCTACTCCTGGCAGCAGGCAGAGCTTGTGCGTCATCCAGCTCAAGGAAAAACAGGGGCCAGCCGGCTGAAGCATGCAGCGGAAACAGGCACAGATACTGCTGGAGATGATCCTGAAAGTTGCCACCGATCAGGGCCCCATTCTGGGGTTGTGCTTCCCCCTCTGGAGGGAAGTTTCCAGGCTCATGAAGTGCTGCTGCACCCAGGTGTTCCCTGCCCGGAGGCAGCTGTGTGCACAGGGCCCAAAGCTTGGCCCTCAGAGCCATCAGCCCAGCCTTTCAGTTCTGGTACTAGGCAGTGCACTCATTCCACTGGCTGCGAAGGCCCTTCGACGCTCCCACCCAGAAATGACGACATGGCTAGTGAGGCTGACAGTCTTGCTGTAATTGGGAGAAAATGGGCTGCAGCGCATTTGGCAGATTGAGTCACCAGCAGCCAAAGTTGGGGTTGTATAGGCAGCTGAGGGGCTCAGGGCCCCCTGCCTCACATGGTGGAGAGAGGAAGAAGAAAGAGGTCAAATTCTAACCCAGATGGGAAAGTTGGTCCCGGGGGGCGGCTTCACTTCCTCTCCTCCCTCTCAGGAAGGTGGGGAAGGCCATCATCTCCCCTTGCTGCCCAAGTTTCCTTTGGAAGAGGCTGGGGAGTTTCTAAAAATCTCCTACCTAGTGGAGACAACCTCCCCGACCGGCCCCCCAGCTGGCCTCTGCTCCCTTCCAGCCACTTCACAGCAGAGTACAAATCCAGAACTGTGTGTTTCGAGGGCCTGAGGGTGGTGAGGGGAGGACAGGGTGGCCAGAGGCAAAGGGGCAGGGGGCAGGGGCAGTGGCCATTCTCAGCAGTTCCAGGGAAACAGGGCCTTTCTCCCAAGCACCCTGCACAAGGCTCAGTGACAGCACTGGCCACCTGCCCTCCCAAAGGGGTTCCAAACCCCGATGGAGTGCCTCAGAGCGGAGAAGGTTCAGGCAAGGAAGACCACAAAGATGATGAAGAAGACAATGAGGATAAGGAAGATTTTGACCATGAGCCACCGGTTCGAGGTGACCGACTGGAAGTACTTGAGGATCTCTGAATGGGCGGCCTCAACATCCAGCTGGGCTCCGAGGACGTTCTCGTCGATTCTGGGGGTGGGGCGGAAGAAGAGGAAACAGAAGACCACGATTAAAAAGACTGCTGTTGAAGGAGATTTACCAACATGGAAAGAGGGTCGCGATACTGTGGGAGTGAGAAGTATTTCCATACAGTACGATCCCATTTTTGTGTATATATGCTTGTATATAGAAAGAGCTCTGGAAGGGTAGTGGGGATGAGGCTTGGCTCTGGTGTGAAGATCAGCTCTGCAACTTATTAGCTTGTGATTCTGAGCCGGTCATTTAATTTAACCTCCAGACTCATTTCCTTCCACTGCAAAGGAGGGAAAATGAGAATGAACCCAACGCTGCATCTGGGGTTGTTGTCGGCCTCAAATGGTTAACAAAATGCCCAGCCCACACTAAAAGCCCCCCACATGTCAGCTATTATAAATCTTCGCTTGTCAGTGTTTATTGATTTTTGTCTAATGAGTAACACTGCATTTGTAATATGGGAGAAAATGCTTACAGACCCCTGCAGTCAGGAAATCCTGGTTCTGAGTGAGACAGGAAGAAAAACTTAATGATACGGACAGGAAGTCAGGAGATAGGAAAAGCCCTACTATTAGGAGAACATGTTTCTCCCAGGAACATCCATCTCTTGAGAGGCGCCTGAGGAAAAGAAAAGACTTCTTGGCTACCCGGAATAGGCAACAATCCTGAGAACCCAATACAAACCCGGGCTTTTGCAAAGGGAGGCCCCGGAAGCAGAGACTGCGGTGAGCTGTGAGGACAGAGAAGCGGGAGCCTGATAATCCAGTTGGAACAAGGAAAGCAAAGCCTGGGCCAGCGGCTGCAAGCCCCAGGCCCCCAGAAGGTAGTCATGAGGCCTGCGAACTACTCTGTCCAAGCGTAGGAGCCCCAAGGGTGCCTGGCTGGCTCGGTCAGAAGACCATGCCTTTCTGGGGGCACCTGGGTGATTCAGTCTGTTGAGCTTCTGACTTTTCGTTGTGGTTCAGGTCATGATCTCTAGGTCCTGGGGTCGAGCCCCAGGTCAGGCTCCATGTTCAGTGGCGTGTCTGCTGGGATTCTTTCTCTTCCTCGGCCCCCCTCTGCTCACATTCTCTCTCTCATGAATAAATCTTTTTTTTTTTTTTTTAAGGTTTTATTTATTTTAGAGAGATGGCAGGGGGAGAGGGAGAGAGAGAATCTGAAGCAGATGCCCCCTCCGTGTGGAGCCCGATGCAGGGCTTGATCTCACAACACAAGATCATGACCAGAGCTGAAATCAAAGAGTCAGATACTTAACTGAGTGACCCAGGTGCCCCAAATAAATATATCTTAAAAAAAAAAAAAAAAAAAAAAAAAAAAGGAAGAGCATGCGACTCTTGATGTTGGGGTCATGAGTTCGAGCCCCATGTTAGATAGAGATTACTTAAATAAGTAAATAAACTTTAAAAAAGGCCCAAATATAGGAGTCTAGACTGTACGTGATGCCCTATTTGTATCCGAGTGGCTAACTCAAGTATCAGGTTTCCTACCTTTGGACTGTCATTTTATTTCTCATTATGGGTACAACTGACATTTCATATCCAAGAAAGCTCATCTTGGCAATCATGAATGGCTTTGCTTAACAAAAACGTATACACAGTAAATGCAGTCTGGAGTAAGAAAGACTTTAAGTCAGAGTCCATGAATGTAAACTAATGGGAAAGGGGCGCCTAGGTGGCTCAGTGGGTTAAAGCCCTCTGCCTTCGGCTCAGGTCATGATCCCAGGGTCCTGGGATCGAGTCCCGCATTGGGCTCTCTGCTCGGCAGGGAGCCTGCTTTCTCTTCTCTCTCTCTCTGCCTGTCTCTCTGCCTACTTGTCATCTCTGTCTGTCAAATTAAAAAATAAATAAATAAAATAATAAACTAATGGGAGGGAGCTCTGGGGAGGGAATTAGGGGTCCGTGGGACACTCAGAGATAGTAGTGGGGAGCAGAAGACAGATATGAGGGCCCACAAATGTGGCCTGAAAAGGAGAAGGGTGAAGAAAACAGGGAAAAAGTTAGCACGGTGAGGAGGCTGAAGGAATGTCTTATGGAAAGAAAGTAAAACTATAGAGGGAAGGAATCAAGCATTAAGAAGCTGGAGTCTGGAAGGGACGCCTAGGTGGCTCAGTTGGTTGAGCAGCTGCCTTCGGCTCGGGTCATGATCCCAGCGTCCTGGGATCGAGTCCCGAATCGGGCTCCTTGCTCGGCAGGGAGCCTGCTTCTCCCTCTGCCTCTGCCTGCCATTCTGTCTGCCTGTGCTCGCTCGCTCTCTCCCTCTCTCTCTCTGATAAATAAAATCTTTAAAAAAAAAAAAAGAAGAAGAAGAAGCTGGAGTCTGGGGTGCCTGGGTGGCTCGGTGGTTTAAAGCCTCTGCCTTCAGCTCAGGTCATGATCCCAGGGTCTTGGGATCAAGCCCCACATCAGGCTCTCTGCTCAGCGGGGAGCCTGCTTCCTCCTCTCTCTCTGCCGGCCTCTCTGCCTACTTATGATCTCTGTCTGTCAAATAAATAAATAAAATCTTTAAAAAAAAAAAAAGAAGAAGAAGAAGCTGGAGTCTCAGGGCGCCTGGGTAGCTCAGTGGGTTAAACATCTGCCTTTGGCCCGGGTCAAATCCCAGGATCCTGGGATCGACGCCCTGCATTGGGTTCCCTGCCTCTGCCTCTCCCCTGCTCATGTTCACTCTCTCGCTCTCAAATAAATTATTTTTTCTTTAAGATTTTATTTATTTATTTGACAGACAGAGACCATAAGTAGGCAGAGAGGCAGGCAGAGAGAGAGGAGGAAGCAGGCTCCCTGCTGAGCAGAGAGGCCGATGTGGGGCTCGATCCCAGGATCCTGGGATCATGACCTGAGCTGAAGGCAGAGGCTTTAAATCACCGAGCCACCCAGGCGCCCCTCAAATAAAATCTTAAAAAAAAAGAAGAAGCTGGAGTCTCAGGGTGCCTAGGTGGCACAGTCAGTTAGGTGTCCAACTCCTGACTTCTAGCTCAGGTCATGATCTCAGGGTTGTGAGACTGAGCCCCAAACTGGGCTCCCCGCTCAGCCTGGAGTCTGCTTGTCTCTTGCCCTCCCCCTCAGCACCTCCCTATCTCCCCTGCCCTTGTGCATGTGTGACCTCTTTCTAATAAATCAATCTTAAAAAAAAAAAAAAAACTAGCTGGAGTTTGCCTGACCGGCAAGGATACATGCTCAGAGTGATGGAGAGGCATGAAAACCCAGAGGATGAGAAAGCTGAGTTTAAGTCAGGGAAGACGACAAAAGGGAGGTTGACTGGAGAAGGACGGTAAGCCCAGGAGCTGGAAAGACTATCTGACCGTAATTAGGAAAACTGGAATTTTAGCTTTCGGAGTGTCAATTTCCCAAAGGCTTCATAATGATTGATAGGAGTTGGGTCATATTCAGAGGATATGGAAGCTACTTTTAAGGAGCTCCATGTTGGGACACCTGGGTGCTCAGTGGGTTAAGCGTCTGCTTTTGGCTCAAGTAATGATCCCAGGACCCTAGGACAGAGTCCTATATTGGGCTCCTTGCTCAGCAGGAAGCCTGCTTCTCTCTCCCTCTGCCTGCAGCTCCCTCTGCTTGTGCTCTCTCAAATATACAAAATTAAAAAAAAAAAAAGGAGCTCCACGTGGCCAGCTTTAGAAAATCTGACTCTATAATGAAAAACGATGATGGATGGGGCGCCTGGGTGGCTCAGTGGGTTGGGCCACTGCCTTCGGCTCAGGTCGTGGTCTCAGGGTCCTGGGATCGAGCCCCGCATCGGGCTCTCTGCTCCGCGGGGAGCCTGCTTCCTCCTCTCTCTCTGCCTGCCTCTCTGCCTGTTTGTGATCTCTGTCAAATAAATAAAATCTTTAAAAAAAAAAAAAACAAAAAAAAACGATGATGGCTGGGGGCGCCTGGGTGGCTCAGTGCGTTAAGCCTCTGCCTTCAGCTCAGGTCATGATCTCAGGATCCTGGGATCGAGCCCTGCATCGGGCTCAGCGGGGAGACTGCTTCCCTTCCTCTCTCTCTGCCTGCCTCTCTGCCTACTTGTGATGTCTGTCAAATAAATAAAATCTTTAAAAAAAATTTAAACAAATAAATAAAATCTTTAAAAAAATTTTAAAAAGAAAAAAGAGAAAACGGTGATGGTAATGGATTACAGTACATCGGATACAAAAAAGAAATCCATTATTCCCAGTAATGTTTAAAGAGAGAAGGCTCCTGTTTTACAGAAGGGTGCAGCTAGTAAATGTAGAAGGGATGAATTAGAGGGGTGCCTCAGTGGTTCAGTGGGTTAAAGCCTCTGCCTTCGACTTGAGTCATGATCCCAGGGTCCTGGGATCAAGCCCCACATTGGGCTCTCTGCTCAGCAGAAAGCCTGCTTCCCTTTCTCTCTCTGCCTGCCTCTCTGCCTAATTGTGATCTCTGTCAAATAAGTAAATAAAATCTTTAAAAAAAAAAAAAAAAAGAAGGGATGAATTAGAAAACTGCCACTTGGTCTCACACACAGTCATGCCTGTATCAGGCAAGGACTATCATGGGTCTAGGGAGGCGGACGTTCACAGGCATTCGAAGCGCCACTCTACAGATGACTTAGCCAGATGCTCACCGCATTAAACAAGTGACCAAACTTGCCATCGCCAATAAAGGAATAACCTCATCAAGTGCCCACTGGTAATAATCAGCTATGTAGCTGGCTAACAGTCTATAACCTAGATCCCATCATGAGGCAACACTGAGCTAACACACATGCAGGACCTTCTACAAGAGGCACTGGCCTCCTCCAAGAAAAGTCAGTGTCACGAGAAGCAAAACAGAAGGCAGACTAAAGAGACATATCAAATGCCACGTGTGACCACTGCCTGGGTCTTAAATTCAAGGAAAAAAAGCTAAAAGCACTTGTTTTTAGAACAGCTGGGGAAATTTCAGTATGGACTAAACAGTGGGTAATGACAGAGAATTGTTTGTCATCTTAGGTATGATAGTGGCACTGTGGCTGTTCAGGAGAAAACCAATTCTGGAAGGGTGCCTGCTGAAGTCTTTAGGGATAAAAATGTCATGATCTTTGCACTTTCCGATGGTTCAGAGGAACAAAAAGGAGGGAAAGCAAATGTGAGAAAATATTAAGTGGGCAAATCTGAGTGAAAGGAACATAGTGTTCATTTGTATGATCCTTCCAACTTTTTTACTAGTTAGAAATCCTGTAAGTTACAAATCGGGGTGCAAAGTGAAACAATGGAGTAACAGGTCAGCAGTTTTCATACCTCAGAAAAAAAATAAGAATCATGTGCTGAGCATCCCCAAAATGCAGATTCTCATGTCTTATATTCAGAAAGTTTAGAATGGGGCCCAGGAATCTACATATTGAAGACCTTTGGACTAAATCAGTGGTTTCTTTTTTTTTAAACACATCGTGCTTCTTTCTTTTTTTTTTTTCTTTAAAAAAGACAGATCACAAGTAAGCAGAGAGGCAGCCAGAGAGAGAGAAAGGAAGAAGCAGGCTCCCCACTGAGCAGAGAGCCCAATGCGGGACTCGATCCCAGGACCCTGAGATCATGACCTGAGCCGAAGGCAGAGGCTTTAACCCACTGAGCCACCCAGGCACCCCTAAATCAATGGTTTCTAAAAAGGGTGTTCAAATCCAGATCCACTGGCATGCAGGAAGCAAAGAGAAGAATGTCTATTTAAAAAATTTCATCCTTGGGTGGCTCATTCAGTCAAGCGTCTCCCTTTGGCTCAGGTCATGATCTCCGGATCCTGGGATAGAGCCCAGCATCAGGCTCCCTGCTCAGAGGGGAGCCTGCTTCTCCCTCTCCCTCTGCTGCTCCCCTGACTCATGTGCACACACGAGCACATTCTCTCTCTCGCAAATAAAATCTTAAAAAAATAAACAAATACAATAAAAAAAAAATTCATCCTTTCAAAATCTCCATTTCTTGTACACACAGTTGCCCACAATTTTTCTCTTTTGTTATTTCCCTTTTGTGTTTCAATCCCCTGTAAAACTGCTTCTGAGCCGTCCAACAGAAGTTGCTGCACTGATGCAATCACTCCCAGCCCCGCAGTCCCCTGGCTACCCTCCTCACCTCACACCTCCTTTTTCAGGGGCACCGAGAAACATCCACTCCTTTCGTCCTAAAATCCCCACCACCTCAGCTTCTAAAGACACATTTCTCTCCGCTTTCTTTTGTCATCTTTCTTAGCCGTCTTCCTCAGCCTCCTGGACAAATCCTTCCCCCTTCTCCCAGGACTCCTGGAGCCACAGGGATCTGTCCTGTCCTTTTTCTCACTTTACCCCTGTCTCGGGGTAGTCTCATCTATGTCCTCGGTTTCACCAGGAGGCCATTGACTCCCCCAAGTCCTTATCTCTAGCCCAGCCCTCTCTGCTGAGCCTCAGGCCACACAGCAAATGCCATTTGGAGGGCCCAGGGAGTCTGACAGTCAGCATGTCCCGAACAAAGCTCGTTCCCCTCCCCCAGCATCCATCTACTTCTCCCTGAGAATGTGGCACACAGGTCCTTTGTGATCTAGCTCTGCCTCTCCAGCTTCCTCCCTCCCCACTCCGCCTGCCTGCCTCCACTAAGTCTGCATTCCTGGAAGCCACCAAGCCCTTTTTCATTACTCAGCTGTTCTGGAATGGCCTTTCCTTTCCTTTGGCTGGCATTCCTCCTCAGGACTTAGTTTGCTATCTTTTATTTCTAGGAGAGGTACCTGGCCTGAGTTCCCTTACCTCCTTCTCTCTCTGCCCTCACCATACTGAAGTGTAACTGTCAGTGCATGTTTCTCCTACTAGACACGAGCGCCGCAAGGACCGGAACGGTCTTTCACCCTCCTATCCCCAGATCCAGCAGGACTAGCTCAGAGCAGCACCAGATGTTTGCTAAACCCATAAAGAAATGAACACTAACACTGAAAGACTCTTTCAAGGAAGACTAGAATGTAAGGTTGCATGCAGATGCAGAGAATGTTAGCTACTTTTTTTCGGATTTTATTTATTTATTTGAGAGCAATCAAGAATGAGACAGATCACAGGGGGAGAGGAAGAAGGAGAAGCAGACTCACCAACTGAGCACGGAGCCCTATGCGGGGCTCGATCCCAGGACCCTGAGATCATGACCTGAACTGAAGGCAGACGCTTAACTGACTGAGCCACTCAGGTGCCCCTAATGTTAACTATTTAAAACACATAAAGGATGCAGAAAGAACCTAAGTAACTTTTTTTTGTTGTTTTTTAAGATTTTACTAATTTATCCATCAGGGAGAGAGCACAAGCAGGGGGAGCGGCAGGCAGAGGGAGAAGCAGGCTCCCTATTGAGCAAGGAGCCCCATGCGGGACTTGATCCCAGGATCCCGGGATCATGATCCAAGCTGAAGGCAGATGCCCAAATGACTAAGCTACCCAGGCGTCCCAAACCCAAGTATCTTTTATGATTCCATTTCACAGAACCTATAACAATATTCTAATATACAAAGTACATCACAGCCTGAGGAGCTACGGTGTTTACGGAACCAACCCAGTAAGGAGTTCCCTAGGTCTCAGCTGAACCAGGGAAGAATCGGTCTTTTGAAGCCTCTTGATTCCAGGACCATGATGGCTAGACTCGTAGCACCTTATAAAGGGCTGGTACTGGGGCGCCTGGGTGGCTCAGTGGGTTAAGCCGCTGCCTTCGGCTCAGGTCATGATCTCAGGGTCCTGGGATCAAGTCCCGCATCGGGCTCTCTGCTCAGCGGAGAGCCTGCTTCCTCCTCTCTCTCTCTCTGCCCGCCTCTCTGCCTACTTGTGATCTCTGTCTGTCAAATAAATAAATAAAATCTTTAAAAAAAAAAAAAAATAAAGGGCTGGTACTATAGTCGATGAATAAATAAACAAACAAACATCCTTTAAGTAGCGGTTGCCAAACTCCTCCCCCTCCCACATCTCGTCCCCCGCCCTCCGCTCTGAGAGCTCCATCCTACTGAACGGAGAACAGTGAACCAGTCTGAGGAATCGGGCACAGTCTGAGTCAATAACGGCCAAACGTCTCCGAAACGTCATGAGAGATATAGATATACAGATGCGAGAAACTCCGAGAACCCCGGGAAAGGGAAGTTCAAAGAAAACGACATCAAGAGACGTAATAGTCAACTGCTGAAAATCAAAGACAAAACAAACCCACACAAACAAAAAAACAAACATACAAAAAAACCCGGAAAAGCAGCCAGAGAAAAACACATTACATACAAAGCTGAAGTCATCACCACCTTCTCATTAAGAACAAGAAAGACCAAAGCTCAGTAGTGATACAGCTAAAGTGCCTGAAGAGTGAACCTGAAAACCAACCCAGAATTCTATATCCAGGGAAAACATCCTTCAAGAATGAAGGTGCAGGGGCGCCTGGGTGGCTCAGTGGGTTAAGCCTCTGCCTTTGGCTTGGGTCATGGTCTCAGGGTCCTGGGATCAAGGCCGCATCGGACTCTCTGCTCAGCGGGGAGCCTGCTTCCCCCTCTCTCTCTCTTCCTGCTGCTTAAAAAAAAAAAAAAAATGGAATGACGTTTAGCTAAAATACCAACAAAAAAATTTTTGAAAAAAATTTCCATTGTTCAAAAGATGATAGAGAAAGAGGAACAAAAGGACAAAAAAAAAAAAAAAAAAAAAAAAACCCAGGAAAAAAAGAAAGAGAAAGCAAATAGTAAAATGGTAAGCCTAAATCCAACCTTATTAAAAAGTACACTATTTTTTAAAAATTTATTTATTTGACAGAGAGAGAGAGAGATCACAAGCAGGCAGAGGCAGGCAGAGAGAGAGAGAGGAAGCAGGCTCCCTGCCGAGCAGATAGCCCGATGTGGGGCTCCATCCCAGAACCCCGAGATCATGACCTGAGACTGAGCTACCCAGGCGCCCCCAAAAGTACACTATTTTTATGGAATCACAGAAGACTCTGAGTAGCCAAAGCAATCTTGAGAAAGAACACAGCTGGAGGGATCACACGCCCTAATTTCAACCTATGCCACAAAACTATAGTGAGTCACCAGGACAGCCTGGTACGGGCGCAAATACAGACACATAGATCAACGCAACAGGAGAGAGCACCCAGACATAAATCCACGCGTATGTGATCAATTAATCAGAGGAGGCAAGAATATAAACGGGGAAGACAGTCTTGGTGACAAATGTGTGGGGCGACTGCACAGCTACATGTGGAGAGTGACCCTGGACCACTTTCTTTCACCACATGCAAAAATTAATTCACGATGGATAAAAAACTTGAATGCAAGACCTGAAATCATAAAAAGTCTAGATGAGAACACAGGTGGCAGGTTCCTTGACATCACTTAGCAATATTTTTGGACCTGACTCCACAGGCAAGGGCCACAAAAGCAAAAATAACAAATGCGAGTACATCAAACTAAAAAGCTTTGGCACAGAGAAGAAACTATCAACAAAGTTCTTTCTTACTGAACAGGAGAAAAGTTTGCAAGTCATTTATCTGATATGGGGCAAACATCCAAAATATATAAAGACTGCATATAGGGACACCTGGGTGGCTCAGTTGGTTGGACGACTGCCTTCGGCTCAGGTCATGATCCTGGAGTCCCGGGATCGAGTCCCGCATCGGGCTCCCAGCTGCATGGGGAGTCTGCTTCTCTCTCTGACCTTCTCCTCACTAACCCCTCCCCCCCTGATCCCCACCAAAAAAAAAAAAAAAAAAATAAAAAAAAAAAAAAAAAAAAAAAAAGACTGCATATAACCCAACAGCAAACCAACAGAAAAACCAACAATCTAATTTAAAAATGGGCAGGAAATCTCTGAAGAGACATTTTTCCAAAGAAGACATCCAAATGGCCAAGAAGCACATCAGATGCTCAACACTGCTCATGATCACAGAAAAACAAATCCAAACCACAAAGAGATAGTCACCTCATACCTGTCAGAATGGCTATCATTAAAAACAAAACAGGGGAGATGCCTGGGTGGCTCAGTTGGTTGGACGACTGCCTTCGGCTCAGGTCATGATCCCGGAGTTCCGGGATCGAGTCCCGCATCGGGCTCCCAGCTGCATGGGGAGTCTGCTTCTCCCTCTGACCTTCTCCTCGCTCATGCTCTCTCTCACTGTCTCTCTCTCTCAAATAAATAAATAAAATCTTTAAAAAACAAAACAAAACAAAAAAGGGGCACCTAGGTGGCTCAGGGGGTTAAGCCTCTGTCTTTGGCTTGGGTCATAATCTCAGGGTCCTGGAATTAAGTCCTGCATCGGGCTCTCTGCTCAGCAGGGAGTCTGCTCCCCCCCACCCTCTCTGCCTGCCTCTCTACTTGTCATCTTGCTCTCTGTCAAATAAAAATCTTAAAACAAAACAGGGGTACCTGGGTGGCTCAGTGGGTTAAGCCTCTGCCTTTGGCTTGGGTTGTGATCTCAGGGTCCTGGGATCGAGCCCCACATGTTGGGCTCTCTGTTCAGCAGGGAGCCTGCTCCTCTCTCTCTCTCTCTCTGCCTGCCTGTCTCCCTACTTGTGATTTCTGTCAAATAAACAAACAATATCTTAAAAAACTAAACAAAATAAAATAGCCAAAAAAAAAATATATATATATGTATGTATGTATGTGCTGGTGAGGATGTGGAGAAAAGGAACCTTTGTGCACTGTTAGTGGGAATGCAAACTGATACAGCGACTCTGGGAAACAGTACGGAGGTTCCTCAAAAAATTAAAAATATAGCTATCACATGATCCACATGATCCAGTAATTCCATTTCTGGGCATTTATCCAAAGAAAAAGAAAACACTAACTCAGAAAGATAATATGCACCCCAATGTTCGCTGAAGCATTATCTACAATAGCCAAAACACAGAAGTGTAGGAGTCCACTGAGAGAATGGATTTTTTTTTTTTTAAGATTTTATTTACTTATTTGACAGAGAGATAGAAAAGAAGCACAAACAGGCAGAGCGGCAGAAGCAGGCTCTCCGCTGAGCAGGGAGCCCAATGCTGGGCTCCATCCCAGGACCACCTGAGCCAATGGCAGCCTGAGCCATCCAGGTGCCCCATGATCCCTTTCTTAACATGTCATCCCACCATAATTCTCCATGTATATCTTATCACTACCTGAAAATTTCTTGTCAACTCTTTTATTTATTTTTTAAGACTTTATTTATTTATTTGACAGACAGAGATCACAAGTAGGCAGAGAGGCAGGCAGAGAGAGAGGAGGAAGCAGGCTCCCTGCTGAACAGAGAGCCCGACACGGGGCTCGATCCCAGGACCCTGAGATCATGACCTGAGCCGAAGGCAGCGGCTTAACCCACTGAGCCACCCAGGTGCCCCTTGTCAACTCTTTTAAACAGCTGTGCTCACCCACCTTCCTGAATCTCACCCCTACGCTATAGAGATGTCATGGTTCTACTCATCGGTGTATCCTCAGCACCTAGAACAGCACCTGACCAGAAACACACACTCCATGAACACTTGTTGAAGGAACCCCGTGGGTAGGCCGGATTCCCTCTACTCTTTCGAAGGGCAGCAAGCTGTCCCTGGGGGCCTTTAGGATGTCACCCCACAGAAACAGAAGGCTCTTCTGCCCGGGGTAAAAGAGAGTCTCACCTCTGAATGGTTTCTTCCTGCTCCTTAACCATGTGTGCCAACTGCTGAAAGATGGAGCCCAGCTCGACAATTGTGGACTCGATGTTCTGCATGGTGTCTGCCCGGCTCTGGATGTAGGAATCCTTCAGGGGAGAGACAGCACCCATGAACTCTAGGAGCTTCCTCAGTGGAGGGCCTGCTTCTTCAGGACCCCTTCCCAGCGTGGCCACTCTACTCAACGCACATTTCAAACACTTGCTAAGGATAGATGAGCATCTCCTCCCCAGTTCTGAGCCCAGGTACCTGCTCATCAATGAGCTGCAGCTGCTGGCTGGTCCGAGAGTCCATCATGTCAATGGCCACATCCCCGGAGGCACGAGACTCTGCCCCCAAAACCACAGCACTGCCCCCTGGGAAAAGAAAGAAAAGGCACTTTGTAGTGCTTGAAAGCAGGTTCAAAGCCCACATGCTCTGGGTTTGAATCCCAGCGCAGGCACTTCCTAGCATTGTGACCCTGGACAAGTCATTTAATCTCACTGGGCCTCAGTTTCTTCCCCTTTAAATGATGCATAATAAGGGGCGCCTCAGTGGCTCAGTGGGTTAAAGCCTCTGCCTTCGGATTGGGTCATGATCTCAGGGTCCTGGGATCCAGCCCCACATCGGGCTCTCTGCTCAGCGGGGAGTCTGCTTCCTCCTCTCTCTCTGTCTACTTGTGATCTCTGTCAGATAAATAAATAAAATCTTTTAAAAATAAATAAATAAATAAATAAATAAATAAATAAATAAATAAATGACGCATAATAATAGTGGCTTTCTCTGAGGTGGTGGTGAAAATTAAATCAGAGAATGTGAATGAATAATAAAAATGTTAGAGGCATTCTAGCGCACAGGACTGAAGTCAGCCCCGACAGTGAGAACGTGGGAGACTAAGTGTGGATCGTGAAAGCCAGCCGTGGGGTTTGACCTCTGAGAGAGAAATCCTGGCATCTCAAGGATGCCTGTCCATTCTACGCACACCCTGCCCTCGCGGGGTTAGAGGATGCCATCACAGACACAGTAACTGAGTCTTACCCCTCAGGGCTCCCTGCACTGCTGGTGACTTACCCAGGTGGTTGGGGGCCAAGGGCAGGGCTGACACAGGTGCCCGGGAGAACTGTTCCCGCCGATTCCTCTGCTGCTTCAGGTTCTGGGGTTGGGGAAGAAATGCAAAGGTCCCGAGGCCTCTGGGAAGCAGGCATGTTAGAGAGACCCTCCTGTCGGCCTATGACACTGTTACCCATACCCCTCCACTGTTCCTTCCCCATCTCCCTTGGGCCCTTACCCCGATTCCTATGCCTCCTACACAGATGCTTCTTACCTCTGTCCTCACTTCTAAAACTGATTTGAAGTCATTGGACATCGAGGCCAGTTTTGACTAGAACAAAAGGAGAGAGGGTTGGCCAAAGAAGACCGTCTCTCTCTCCCTTCTGCCTCCCCCTCCACCGACTCCAGGTCCCACCTGCAGGGAGACCACGATGGTGTTGGAATGGGTTTGCAGGTGCCGGCCGCTCTGGCTGCCCTTGGCCCTCACAAAGTCCTGAAGCTGGGCAATTTGTTTGTTGAGGCTGTTGATGTCCTACGGAGAGCCAAGAGAAAAACTGTTAACAAACGGGTCCTCGGCCAACGTCTCTCCCTCATGGACAGCTCCAGTAAGGACGACAGGGTGGAAGTTACGAACGATGGGGAGGGTATTTCAAAGTCAGACCAGAAGGGGCTTCTGGGATGGTCCAAGCTCAGTCTCTGCGGAGTAGAGCCAGAAGAGGCAAAATCTGGTCTCATCCATTTCTAAATAACTGACTTTACCCCCCCCCCCTTCACCCTCTGACTCAACTCTACCTGCAAGGCCAGACACGTGACCAGAGAACTACTTCGAAGGCCATGATCTCACACCCAGTGCACGCTGGCCAGCAGAGCACCGTACGGTAGTCAGGAAAAGGGAAGAGTCAAAGACTCCGTGTGTCCCAGAAGCATCAACAAAACGCCTCTTATACACAGAACTCCTTTCAAAAGCCATTATAGCAAAAGAGTAAAAGCTGTGACTTGTCCAAGGTCACACATGATGAGGTAAAGTAGCACAGCCCGGCCTTCTACACCAGACCAAGGCATCCTCCGCTCCCCAATCTGGCTTGTCAAGACAGAGACAAAGGAGATGGCTGGGGAGTAGCAGAGAAAGTCTGCCCAGGGGATAAGGGGGAGGAGGAGAGAGAAGAGGTCAGGAAAAGTGAGTTCAAGGCACACACTGAAGACAAACTAGATTCGGCCACTTCTGGAATTGCTCTAACAGTCCCCCCACTTAGCAATCCAGCCACAAGCATTCGAGAGCCACGGACGATATCCACAGCCGACTGGTCGGGCCCTTTGGAGCTGATACAACCTCCTTACAGCGCCACGTCCAAAACCGCACTCCACGGCTTCTCCCCATCAAATCTCGTCCCCCAGAGTTCTGCCTCGGAAAAATGGTACCACTTCCCACGAAGGCACCCAGGCTGGAAGTTTCTAAGTCACATACTCATACCTCCTAAGCCCATCTCTCTGCCACAACACAACCACAGTCTACGGGTCACTCACCGGGCACCGAGCGCCTGTGTCTCTGTGCCACACAGCGCGCTAGGCAGCTTGCGACTTTCTTTGCCCTTACAGTCACCACAGAAGACAACTCCCAACTCCCTGCCAAAAGCTGTTCCCCCCTCTCCCTACTTTTCCCTTCTGGCAAATGGCACCACCAGTCGCCAGCTGCTCAGACCAGACGCAGGAGAGCCATCCCCATGTCCTCTCCTTCCCCTTAATCCATACGGAGCCTCTGCGGGAGCCCACAGAGAACCCGGCTGAGCCGGAACAGACGCTCCGAATCGGGCCGCTCACCTCCTTCCCCACGAAACCTGCCCTGGACCCTATTGTCACCTTCTCTTAACATTCGCCAAGAGCCTCCTAAGTGACTTTCCCCTTGCAGCCTGCCCTCGCCCATTCGCCCTCGACACAGCGAGCAGAGTGAGCTTTTGAACCAGAAACGGAGCACATCACTGCTCTGCTTAAAATCTTCCAAGAGTTTTCCACTAAATTTAGAACACAAGCCAAACTCCTTCCCTGGCGGACGCAGACGTCACAGGCTCTGGCCCTGCGCATTTCCCTGACCTCACCCCTCCGAGTCTCCTCATTCACATTCGTTGCTGTAACGGCACTGCACTCCCTCTGTGTTTCCGAGGCGCGCTAAGGCGGCCCGCCCGGCACAGCCTTTCCCTTTGCTAGTCCCACTTTCTGAAAAGTGCTCCCGCCACATCTTTGGAAGATGCTTTTTCACCACCATTCGGGTCTCAATGCCCCTTCTCACGGGCCATCCTAGATCACCTCCATCTACTAAGACCCCAGCCGGAGGAACTCAATTTATTTCTTTAATAGGATTCACCACCCTGAAATTGTTTTTTCTATCTACTTGTCTAGTGTCTCTCCCTCTCCCTCCCCTCCCCCTCTCGCAAATAAATAAATAAATAAATAAGGAAGAAAGGAAAGGAGAGAGAGAAGAGGGAAACCCCCCAGGGCAGGTACCGCACCTGTCCTGCTCCTGCTCACTGCTGAATCCCCCAGAACCAGGCAGCTATAGGTCACCCAATAATGTGACTCCAAAAATAAACAACTGAATTCCCACAACCACCCTCCGAGGTAGGTGCTGGGACCATCCTAAGGGAACCGAAGCTCAGAGTAGTTAGATGGCTTACCCAACGCTACACCATAGTTGGTGAACTTGGGATCTGAACTCTTCTGTCTGAAACCAGGCAGTGGTTCTTCAAAGCCTATGCAAGAGTGACCCAGTAGATGGTGGCATCCTCTCTCTACTCCCCCACAAGGCCCCTCGTGAACACGGCTGCCCCCGGACAGCAGCAGAACCTCCTCCCTAGACTCTTTGCCCACCCGTGCTCCAGACTGGGTTTTTTTCCCCCTTTATGGTCATTCAACTTCAAGTTTCATGCTCTTAACATTGTGCTGGGAGAGGAAGGAATCACAACGGTACAGATTCTGCTATCCGGGGGCCTTCCAGATAGACTATGCTTCAGATTCTTAGCGTCCTTGTAACATCTGGCAGTCAGGGATTCCATGCTCCTTACCCAGGCCCACAAGGAGCTTCCCAACCAGCCACCGATCTACCCGCCCAGCCTCATCTCCTGTGACCAGCCAACCAGTCAACAAACACTGAGCACCTTCTCTACACCAGACACTAGTACAGGCATTTGGGATACATCTGTGAACAAGCAGGAAGAAAAATAAAAAAGTCTCTGTTCTTGTGGCACTTACAGTTTTTTCTTTTCTTTATTTGGGGGTGGGGGGATGAGGTAGATGGGAGGGAACAAAACCAATAAAGGTAAGTCAGTCAATGACAGAGAATGTTAGAAAGGATCCAGTGCTATAACCTGAAAAACAGCAAGGTAAGGAGATCACAGGTGCAAGCACTGATGTACTAACAGCACGCTCAGGGTAAGCTTCCCTGGGCAGGTAACAGCTCATCAAAGACTTCAACCTTCTCTGTTATAAGCTGGGCCATGGCACACACTGTTTCTTCTGTTGGAATGTTCTTCCACGGCCTGCAGGCAAGTCTTGAAACCAGTTCAGACTTCACTCCCTCTAGAAAATCTGCCCCAGGGTCCCCAGACCGTCTCATTCATCTTTTTGTAAGGTCTAGACCCCTTGCCTTCTCCTCACTGTAAGTCTGAGTTTGTGGGACTGGCTACCTTTTGGAGACAATAAGCCCTGAAGGCGGAAATCTTGCCTCGAGCTTTTGTACTATGCTTTGTACACAGCTGATGGCCAACAACATGAGCAGGATGTCTGGGGCTGGCTCTGGAAACTTGCTCTGGACCTCCGTGATAACGGCGACTTGCAGCGCGATCTGATGGGAACGCAGGATCCTGAGGGCCAGCAGCTCACCTGTTTGATGATGTAAGTCAGCTCCTCGATCTCCACCGCTTTATCATCGAAGAGGGACTTGCGCTTTGCCACTGCAGAGACAAAGGAGGCCACGACGGGGGAGGTCAGAGACCAGGCTCAGGGAGAACGGTTCCTCAGCCCTCTCTGGTTCACTGTCCCATCTCTGAAAGACCCCAAGAACACTCACAGATTGTCAGCTTCTCCAGCTTGGCAAATGTGTTGCTGAGGTCTTTCCCAATGCGCCTGGAAACGAGCATCAGTGAGGGCACCACGGGAAAGGGCAGGACAGGGCCTATTCCCACATTAGCTCCAGCAAAACTGAGCTGCGGCCCTCCCTCACAGCCAAGGCCCCCCGAGGCAAGCCTACTGCTCCCGGACCCTGGAGCACCCCACCAAGTAACCTCTCAACTTACTTGGCCATGAGGGTAAATTCACTGCGCTGCCGGACAGCACGCAGAGCCGGCTTGTTTGTCTGGATTCCATTCTGAAATACAACGTCAAGGAGTGACACTTTAGCTCCCCCTCCCCATTTCCAGCTCTCACTGCTTCTTAGGTATCAGCTACATTCTCCAAAGGACCTCCACCGGATGGTCCAAGTTTATCAGTAGCGGTCATTTAGAGCTCAGATCTGAACCTGGGCAAATCTTGACTCCACCACTTATTAGCTGGGGTTTGGGGGAAGTGACTTAAACCATTCTGAATCTGTTTTCTCTTGCGTAAAAAGAAGACAATCCACACACCTCCTGTTGTTGCTGCTAAAATTAAACAGCATGAGGGCCATAAAGTATTTTAGTTAGATGCCTCAGACATTGTAAGCACTAAATAAATGATAGGCACCATTGCCATTTTAGTTCTCCGATCAGGAAATCAAAGAGGATAACTGGAAAGCTCTTGGAGATCATACAGAAAAGCAGTTGTTAAGACCTGAGCAGTAAAAATACTTAAAATTACAATCACTCAGGTCCCACTTTGATTCAAGATGTGTGGACTGAAAGGGAATCTAATTTGTAAAAAAGCATTCCAAAGTAATTTTGGTAAAAACTACTTATCAAAAAAAACTGTTTTAGGGGCGCCTGGGTGACTCAGTCAGTTGACCCTCTGCCTTCAGCTCAGGTCATGATCTCAGGGTCCTGGGATCAAGCCCTACATCCAGCTTCCTGCTCAGCAGGGAGTCTGCATCTCCCTCTGCCTCTGCCCCTCTGCCTCCCCCTGCCTGTGCTCTCTCGCTCGCTCACACTCTCTCTCTGTGTCAAATAAATAAATAAATAAATAAAAGCTTAAAAAAAAAAAAAAAAAGGGCTTTCATTTGATAGATGTAAAAACTGAGGCCCAGGGGCATCAGTTGGCTAAACCTCTGACTCTTTCTCTTTTCTTAAAGATTTATTTGATTTGATTTGATTTGACAGATAGAGATCACAAGTATGCAGAGAGGCAGGCAGAGACAGAGTGGAGGAAGCAGGCTCGATGCAGGGGCTCGAGCCCGATGGGGGGCCTCTGGCCCAGGAACCTGAGATCATGACCTGAGCCAAAGGCAGAGGCTTAACCCACTGAGCCACCCAGGCACCCTTAAATCTCTGACTCTCGATCGCAGTTCAGGTCTTGATCTCAGGGTTAGGAGTTCAAGCCGCACACTGGGATCCACACGGGACATGGAGCCTACTTTAAATCAAAAACAAAAAAGCCCTACACCTCCCTGCTCACCACCACCACCACCCCGCCCCCGCCACAAAAACCCCTGAGACCCAACTAGACTAAGTTTCCTGTGGTCACAGAGCAAATTTATGGTAGGACTACTCCGGAACTAGAACTCAAAGTCCCTGTCTCTGAGCTAAAGGCTCTTTCTAGAACGTGTTCCTTATCCACTCCAAATATACTGCAGCCACCTCTCATCCTGAAATATTCCTTGGAAGATTAGCAACTCCTACCCTCTGGGGGAATTTCTCACAGAAAACTTTAGATACTTGCATCCAGATAGCTGACCCACCCCTTTTCTGTTGCTGAGTAGATCCTACAGCCCCTCCAAACCAGATCAGTTCTGCAAGAGGTCACCATCCCCCACCCCCAAATTATGTCTATCAACAGTGCTGGAGCACAGCCTCTCCCAGATTTCGCTAAGGCTCACTGCTGCCTTTTCCACTCCTGGTCCTTACCTGACGGCTCTGCAGGGACTTGCAGGCGGACAGGAACTCCTGGGTCCGATCCCGGCAGGACATGGTGTTGGGAGGGGGAGGGACCAGGGCCACTGGGGGGGGCAGAGGGGCGATGTCGCTGCTGCTACTGCCAGCAGTTGCAGGGGACAGGACCTGTGTCTTTGAGAGACCCAGGTAGACACCCTGATCCGTGTTCTTAGACCCGTAGCGTTTCCGCGGGATCATTGAGACGCATAACCTCGGACTGTTGTGGAGGGGAGAATGTCATTCCCCAGGCAGCCTCCTTCCCCACAAATCCCCCGCCCCCAACACACACACCCCAGTAAATCCTCGGGCCCCTTCTGCACTTGGCACGGACTTTCGCGCCCAAAGCCACCCGCAGATCCTGGGGCCGGCCCAAGGCGGACAGGTCCCCGCTCTCCAACCCAAATGGTCCCGCTCCTCACACTCTACCAACTTGGCTCCGGCGGCCAGAGCGCGGGCCGGGGGCCTTGAAGCAGGACAGGACCAGAGGCAGGTCCCGTGGCACCGAGGCGCCAGCCCGGCCTGTGCAACTGCCCCAGGCCCTAACCGGGCCCTCTCGTATCCGCGGATCCCTTCGACTCCTGAGGGAGAAACGGTGACCGACCTCCCGAGAGGGACCCACTTCGGTGGGCGGAGGGGGGCGAAAAAAAATCTCTAGGTGTTTATTTGAAACAGGAAGTCCCACCCCCGCCCAAGTCCCGCCTTCTGGAGGACTGCAGCCACTGATTAGGTAATGCCGACGTCTTTCTCAACAGGGACTTCTCTGATTGGACGGCGAAGTATTCCCTCACCCCGAGCCGGGCCGGCAGGACTGGCCCGCTCGCTCCAGGTTCCCTTCCCCCCTCCCGTCGCCGCCCCCGGAAAGCCGCAGCCCGGAGCGGACACGACGGCCAGACCCCTTCTAGAGCGAGTTCTACCTCCTCTCTGCCTCCTGCCGCCGCCGCCGCCGCCACAGTCTCCCGGGTGGTCACCGCCTCCTCTCCAAGCCAGGTAGCCGCCGAAATCCGACCAGACTGGAAGCCGCCACGTCACCCACACGTAACCCCTCCCCCGGTGACGAGAGGGCGGTGCCACGCCTTTTGGAGCACAGGGACTCGAGAGACACGCCCCCCCACCCAAACGCAAGAGCGACCCCGCCCTCCCATTGGCTAGGCTGCTCGCGACCCCGCCCCCGAGGAACCAGAGCCGGGGCCCGGGAGGCAAGGCCAGCCCCAGGGGAGGAGCCTTAAAGAGCCCGCAGCCCCAGCAGAGAAGGTGCCCTGTGGGCCCGGAACCGGCAGCGGAGGCACTTGCACTCGGGCAGGTACACGTTAGAAACTTTATTCTCTGGAGGCTGGGGCAGACTGAGAGCAGGGCTGGGGTCACCCCTTCTCCGGCTCCTCCGGGATCCCCTCCCGGTTGCTCTTCTGTAACCCCAGCTTAGGATTCTGGGCTGACTGCCTCTTGACTGACCCCCGACGGCTGAACAGGGATAGCCGCCGCCACAGCACGGTGATCAAAAGGCTTTCATTGGACCTCCGATTCCCGCGGTCCTGCGGGTCCTCACCGATCCCTTCGAAGCCTGCGGGGATGACGAGGCCACTGAGCTCTGCTCTACCCTACCCCGTCCAACCTCCTGGACGGTCCCCATCGGGGCAACCCCTTCTCCCATTCCCTGGGCCCCGTTGGTGTGTCTTGGGTCCCACCTTCGCCTTCCTCCGACTCGGTCTCCTTGGCCCGCTCATCGGAGGTCTGAAAGTCCTTGTCTTGGCAGCAGCCCATATCCCCGAGCGGCCCGGAACTCCGTGCCACCCACGCCAGCCCTCCAGCCTCTTGTGCCTGGCTTTTGTGACGTCAGATATCCCACTGCACCAGCGATGGGAGCAGTCACCCCTCTTTCCTTTCTCCCATCACAAAAGGCTCAGGGTCCTCGTGGGTGTTGAGCTGTTTATTTACAAAATGAGGGCAGGCTCTTCAGGGGCTGGTGGACCCAGGCCGCTGCTTTTTTCTTCGTCTGGTTTGGAGAGCCCCTTGGGTCCGCTCCAAATCAGGGAGCTTCCGCTTGGCAGCTGCCTCCAAGGAGGCCCAAAGTTCATCTGTCTCTGTGTCTTCCAGGGGTGCCTTTTTGGGCTCCTGGGGCTCTTGGGGCTCATCCTGGTGAGTGGGAGAAAACTTAGAGGAATGAGGGGTACAGTAACAGATGGACAGGGAAGGAGGATCTAGCTGGGAAATAATCACTTTTATTTCCTGCTCCCACCCACTATGCCCATCCACGCTCCTGTGTCAACCCTTGGCAGTAATCCTGTTAGGACTGTTAACTATTAACACTCCTCGGAGAACTTAAGTAACTTGGCAGACAAGCGCAGTTCCAGGTCTGTGTTCCAGCTGCTGCTTTTTTCTCTCCCCAGGGAAATGCTCACATCTGTGCCCTTGCTCCCACATTCCTAGACCCAAATGCTTACCTCCCAGTTATCCCTGCCTGACAGGAGAAGGCAGTTCAGTTGAGACTTCAGATAAACCTGCAAAAGATCAGGGGTCTTGAGCCAAGCACACTGAAACAGAAATATGGATGGGGACACAAGGCGGCCAGATCTCACCTTATGCTCTAGGCCCCGTGGATTCCGGATCCTGTGTACCCTCAAGACTCTGTCCAAGCCACAGGAGGCTAGCAGGGGCTTTGAAGGGTGGCACTGTAATCCTCGGACACTGCCCGCCAACCCCTTCAGACAGCCCAGTAAGCGCCCTGGGGAAGGAGGGGGCACATCAGCACAAGCAGGCCAGCCAACAACCATTAAATATATATTTTTTTGTTTTTAAAGTTTTTATTTATTTGACAGAGAGAGAGAGAGAGAGGGATCACAAATAGGCAGAGAGGCAGGCAGAGAGAGAGGGGGAAGCAGGCTCCCCGCTGAGCAGAGCCCAATACGGGGCTTGATCCCAGGACCCTGAGATCATGACCTGAGCTGAAGGCAGATGCTTAACCCACTGAGCCACCCCCATGTACCCCCCATTAAATGTTTTTTTTTTTTTTTTTTTTTTTTTTTTTTTGAGAGAGGGAGTGAATGCTCATGTGCAGGTGGGGCAGAGAGACAGAGAGAGAATCTTAGGCTCCACGTCCAGTAGGGCCTGGGGCTCCAACTCACAACCCTGAGATCATGACCTGAGCCAAAATCAAGAGTTGGATGCTTAACCAAGCGGCCCACCCAGGTGCTCCAACTGTCTCAATCACTTTATGTTTCAATATTTATTCCTCAACATAGTGCTGGGACAGGAGTTATTATTGAGATCTCCATTTTACGTGTGAAGGACCTAGAAGTCACAAGGAGTTGAAGTAACTTGTCCAAGATCCTATAGCTTCTGGGGAAATCAGGATTTGAACCCAGGCAACAGGCTCCTGAATGAGGGCTCAACCACTCTAGCGTACCCCGAGACGGAATCCTGCCTTTCCTCCCACCCCTTGCCCTCCCGCAAGGCTCCCTGGTCCACTTACCTTGCCGAAGGTCGATTTCTGCCAGCTGCCCGTGAGTGTTCCCTACGATCACTGAACTGAGGAGGAGACCAGAGGCAGGTGGGGTCAGCAGGAACCTCCTGGAGTCCTCTCTGAGCACCCCCTCTTGTCCTCTCAATACTTACTTGGCCCCAGGAGTGAGGGTCATGGCCGTAAGTGGGTACTCTCCATAGGTGGCCTCTAGGACTGGCCGGCGCTGGGGGGAGGCTGGATCATAGACACGGACCTGGAAAACACAGGGGCATCACAAGAGCACGGCCCTCCAGCTTCTCCACATCGTTACCCCCTCCTTCACCCACCGCTTTCTTGTTTATGACCTACTCTTAGAGAAACTTTCTCATTTGAAATGTACCTCCCCTTCTCTGAATGTCAGTGGGGAGTGGGCAGAGGAGACCTGCTCAGGAGCATGGATGGACAGGACTGAGGGAAGAGGTCCCCCAGGCTGGGAGGGGGCAGCATTCCCATGGGCCACACGTGTGAGCATTCCATCCCTCTAGACTCCCATCTTGGGACAACAAAGTAAGCCAGTCCCACTGTCAGAGTACTGAATTTCAGAGAAATTTAGCCTAAACAACAGAGAGAGAAAGCCCTCAGGGTGGGTTTTGAATGGAGCCATATCACCAAGATCAGATTTCCTTATGCAGGAGTAAAGGAAATGAGACAAATACACTGACCCAGTCCTGCCTGGGTCTTAGGACTTCAAATGAGGCCAGCTGTAAAGATCCCCAGTTAGACCCTCACTCCCTTCCTCCCTCCTATAAAGCCGAGGAACTGGAGGCTGGAGAGGCAAGTGTCAGGCCTGGGTCTCAAAGCAAACCAGAACCTGCATCAAGATCAGAATCCAGTTCTCTTGATGCCCAGTGTCCTCCCATCACACCTGTACCCTGTGTTCCTACAGTGAAGGGGCACCATCTTCTGTCCTCCCTTCCAGCTGGGAAGCGAAGGAAGGCCCACAGTCCAGAACACACATCCTAGGAAGCACTAGGAGGTCACTGGCTCAGCCACAGGACTGGGATGGATGGAGGAAATGCTGCCTCTGAGAACTCAGGGACAGAGCCTGGTGAGAACGGAAGCTGTGCCAAACGATGAGGGATGAGGACTGAGCCTGGACAGGGAGGCTGTTTCTCCAAGAGGCTGCTGGAGCCCAGGACGGGCCAGGGGCGAGATGGTGCCTCACCTGGTGGTACCCTGTGCAGGTGACAAGCTTCTGAGACTCAGGCAGGAACTGTATGTCCTGATCCCAGATGGGAACCCGCAGGTCAAGCCAGTCGTTCCGTACCTGGTCGGGGGTGGGTAGATGGGCGACAGGTTGTGGGAGGCTCATATGAGGCCCTTTCCTTCAGCCCTTCTGCATCATCCCCTAAAGCCCATCTGGTCGTCTCTGACTCAGTCAGTGGCCTCAGCCTCCCTGGACCTCAGCCCCAGCCCCTCCCACCCCCATCACTTACGTTCTTGGCCCTGAACACAGGCTCCTCAGACCCCTGTAGGTCCCACACCTTCAAAGCATTCTCTTTCCCGCCCGTGGCAATCAGATGGGGGTGTGCCGGGTCTTGGCGCATCCTACACACCCCAGGACCCACACTCAGTTCCAGGAGCTGAAAAGAACAGATGAGAGGGGAGATGAGAAGCAGTTCCAGAGATGATAATCTTCCCCCAAAGCCCTCACTTGGTTCCTACAACAAGTGATTCCTGGCCCCCATCTTCCCCAACCATCACCAGCAAGGCAAGGTCAGAGGCTTACTTACTGGGTCAGAGGATGCCTCTTTGTCATTGTCACGCCAGACGCGGACAATCCCAGACTCCACACATGTGATAAGGGTGCTGCAGGAAGAGAGAGGATAGAGTTAGGCTAAAAAAAAAAAAAAAAAGGTGTACAGGTCTTCTCTGGGCCCCAGTCAACCAACCCACCCCCAGATTCACATTAATGAGATTTTCTCCTTTTTAGGTCTGTCATTTAATATCCTCGACGAAGGGAGGGGTTATCAGTTTTGGAAGTGAGGAGACTGTAGCTCCGAGAAATGACAAGATTTGCCCACACAACTAAACGTCAGAACCGGAGCTGGAAATAAAGTCTGTGACACTCCAAAGCAGAGGGCCTCTGCTATTCTGCAGCTACACCTGGAGGCACCCGGCTCTGCTGGTCTTTCTCAATCTTCAGTGGGTCACCAGGAGTCAGGATTAGTAGTCCTGAAAAGACTGAAGTGGGACAGGTCTAAATTTAGGGTCTGGCCGAAGTCAACCACCAGCTTCTTCTCTCCAGTTCCCAGTTCAGGGCTCCAGACACTAAATGTTGATCTCTCCCTCCCACGAAGCCCAAGCAAGTTCCTCCCAGACTCTGGAGAGCCGGAGCCTATGTTCTTTCCCTCATCGGCCCACCTTCTCCACCTTGCTGCAGGCTGTGTCATTTGCCTGGGTTGTGGTGACAGCCTCCCAAATGCTCTTTCCAGTCCATTCTCCATACCCCTCCTTGCTCAAAATCCAATACCCCCACCACCTGCAAATCACAAGTGCAAATCTCAGCCTGGCTCTGAAAGCCTTTTCCATATCATCTCTACCTACCTTGCCCATTTGTATTAAAATGCATCCTCAGCTTCAACTTCCAAATGCTGTTTATCTTTCCCAAAATGTGGTGTAGCCCGACACCATCATGCCCAGGCAGTATCTTCTTTCTAGAATGCTCTTACCCCTTCCTGTCAAAATTCTGCCCATCCTTCATGGCCCTGTGCAAATGTCTCACCCACGGAACTTCTAGATCTCACATGTCAAACCACCACTAAACCTACACAGCCTATTCACAGCCTTCTCCATCTTTGAAAGAAAGCTAGGCCAGGGGGCACCTGGGTGGCTCACTCCTTGGGCGTCTGCCTTCAGCTGGGTCGTGATTCCAGGGTCCTGGGATCGAGCCCTGCGTTAGGCTCTCTGCTCTGGTGAAAGCCTGCTTCTCTCTCTCCCACTCTCTCTGTGTTCCCTCTCTCACTGTGTGTCTGTCAAATAAAATCTAAAAACAAAAAAACAAAAAACTAGGCCAGTTACCTAATCGCTAGCACCTTCCTGTCCTTTACCTTGGGAACTTCATATTGTTGGCTGTTGTTCGTGTCTGTTTTCAAACATACTCAACCCGGGGCGCCTGGGTGGCTCGGTGGGTTAAGCCGCTGACTTCGGCTCGGGTCGTGATCTCGGGGTCCTGGGATCGAGTCCCGCATCGGGCGCTCTGCTCAGCAGGGAGCCTGCTTCTCTCAAACATACTCAACTGTTAAATGACTTGCTCAGGGTCATGCAAAAGGCTACGAAGCCAGGATGCAAAACTCTTGCGGATGCAAACTCCACGAAGGTTGGTACTTCATGTGTCTGGTTTACCTGCAGCCCTTGCATTTCGCCCAACGACTGTTACTCAGCAGGTGTTCAATAAATGCTTGTTATAGACAGGACGCAGGTCCCTGTCACCCAGCCCCGGCCCGTATCACCATTATTCGGCTTTCCTGCGGGAGCCTCCACGCTGAGCGTTCATCGAGGGGTTCGGTCTTACCCGTCGACCTGGGCGAGGCCTCGGAACGTGCCCTCTCCGCCAGGGCAGTGCTTCTGGCCCTGGAATCGGCCTTCCTCTGTGCTGAAGTACCTCACCGTTCTGTCGGCGCAACCCACCAGGATCTGCGAGCAAAGGAGAGCAGGATGGCGATCAAAGCGAGGCTGCCTTATTTGGCTCCCCAGCTCGGGGCCGAACGGCGGCTGCTCACCTGAGTCTCGCCTCCCGCGCCCCAGCACAGGGCGCTCACCGCCTCCTCGCGCCGCGGCTGTCCCGCCGCCGTGAAGTTCGCCGCCTGTTTGCGCTGAAGGTTCACCCCTGCGGGAGGCGGGTGTCAGTCGCGCCGCGGTCGCGAGCAGGGAATACCTCCCACTTCCCGACGCCGGGCCCAGCCACCCACCTTTCAGGATCCCGGTCTCCGTGCCCACCCACACATGATTCCAGCGTGCCCCTGCAGCCGCCATAACGGAGCCCAGCGGCCCACGGCCCGGACTTCCGGCGAAGTTATTACGTCATCCGCGCGCGCCGAGTCGTCTGGGGAGGAAGCCCTCTCCGGGAGTTTAAGGAACCGGAAGAAGAGAACCTAGCTGGTTCGTTAGGTGGAGTTTGCAGCTTTTGATGTTGCGGTCGTGAGTTTGAGACTCCAAGTTTCGTGTCGAGATGACTCAAAACAAAAACAAAACAAAGCAAGAACCTGGAAGAGTAAAGATCCCTTAACTGCGACAGCTGGTTTCGCTTTACGAAGACGAAATCTGGAGGTACTTGTGATCTGAAGACTAACTTGACAGTTTTGCTCTCGGAGTGGAAGCCGTCCTGACCGGACCGCGTCGCCTGGCGGAGCCAGGCCTAGTGCGTCTCCCCCCTCCATAGCAGCATGCACATCTGGTTTTCCGTACAAGAGAAGAAGGAAGAGCGCACTTCAGAAACAATTCAAATCACTAACGAGGCTCATGGCTACAACCTCGAGTATAAAAGACACAAAAGGAAGAAAGATGGGGAAATTGAACCCGACGAACTTAAAACAGAAATCCGGAATGTGGAGGTGGGGGCGTCGTTTTTCTTTCCTCCTATTGAGGTTTGGGGATGGTAAAAATCGGCTCCAGCTGAGAGTAAAAGTCTGCAAAATTAAAACTATTCCTCCCAGGGACAAACGGCTACTATACAGTGTCATAAGAGCCCCTTCATTGAGTGACTGCTGTTTCCTTACAGAGAGATTTTTGTTCTCTGAAATTAGAGAACCAGAAACTGTTTGAGATTATATCAGTAAATAAGAAGATCCCACTCTTGCCTGCACAGAGAAGGAGCCTTGGTTTGCAGCTCAGCTGCAGAGCTGCTGGTGAGAGTTCTGAGCATCACATTCCACATTTATCTTAACGTTGTATTACCGAGGAAACAAGCGCCCTGGGTCTACTTCACAGTCCGCGCCTGAGACTGACCTCCTCGCGTCCCTCTGCCCTTGCAGACTATCACATTAAATTAAACCTAAATTCCCATTTGTCTTTAAAATCCTACATTTTGGGACATCTGGGTGGCTCAGTCGTTAAGCGGCTGTCTTTGGCTCTCAGGTCATGATCCTAGAGTCTTGGGATGGAGCCCCACATCAGGCTCCCTGCTCAGTGGAAAGCCTGCTTCTCTCTTTCCCACTCCCCCTGCTTGTGTTCCTTCTCTCGCTGTGTCTCCCTCTGTCAAATAAAATCTTAAAACAAAAATCCCACACTTAAATCCTTTATTTTGTGACATATCCTCTGTTGTGCAGTTTCTCTCGTTATAGGCTTAGACTAGTCGGGGCGACCCAATGATTTGTTTATAGGATAAAATGGAAACCTAAGGGAAAAACGAACGAAGCACTCCCCACAACGCCAACAATTTGTGAATCACAAGAAGTACACTTATTTTGGGCGCCTGGGTGGCTCAGTGGATTAAGCCGCTGCCTTCGGCTCAGGCCATGATCTCGGTGTCCTGGGATGGAGCCCCACATCAGGCCCTCTGCTCAGCAGGCAGCCTGCTTCCCCCTCTGTCTCTGCCTGCCTCTCTGCCTACTTGTGATCTCTCTCTCTGTCAAATAAAATAAATAAAATCTTTAAAAAAAAAAAAAAAGAAGTACACTTATTTTAATAAGAAGAGTAATGCCGGCGCGTAAAGTGCAATAGAAATCGTTATTCCAGGGGCGCCTGGGTGGCTCATTGGGTTGAGCCTCTGCCTCGCGTCATGTCAGTCCTGGGCGCCTGGGTAGCTCAGAGACTTAGGCCGTTGCCTCCGGCCCGGGTCATGATCTCGGGCTCTGCTCAACCGGGAGCCTGCTTCCCTCTTTCTGCCTCCTTCTCCTCCTACTGGTTATCTCTTTCTGCCAAATAGAATCTTCAAAAGAAAAAGAGAAAAAAGCCCTATAAAACGCCCTCAAAAGGCAGTTCTTTACAATAAATTCGACTTTCAGCGACTTACTATTTTTTGTACCAGAGTTAGTTCCCCCGAGGGGGGTGCACCGTTCCTGGAAGTACTGCAATACCAGGTCGATGCGTGGAGTGGACGGAGCAAGCTCCTATTCCATCTCCTAATTCCAAAAATCCATTTAATATATTGTCCTCGGATAGAGGACGTATCAGATATTAAACTGATAAGAACAGATACTACACTTGATCTTAGCCAAAAGGCCGAGAAGCGATACCAAACTTTTACGCTCCCCGCAAGCCTTACCTTTAGTATAACTTTTACGATTATGGTAACTTTGATGGTATAAAGATTAGATCACTTTTCAATGTGCAGTACTTCTAAAATTCAATTTTCCATTATCTTACTTCATAATAACAGCTACATTTTTTTTAAAAAGACCAAAATTTTGTTCTTTACTTCTTTGCCTCCTGGTTAGCTCTCGGTATGTTTTACATAAGCCCGCCCCTATACTGTTTTTACTTTTTGGGGATTGGTCCACATACAAGTCGGGTGGCAACGTGGGCGTGGCCTTTTCCCCCAGCAACTACCGCGTCTGTGTCAGAGCAGGTTACTCGCGGGTGTGAGAAAAAGGTCGCTCTTAGTGGGTCGAAGACGGTGTGGCGGCTGCTAGCGCTCCTCTCCCGCGCCTTCATTTTTTGAGGCTGTGGCTCCCAGGCACAGGCTTTGGAGATCGAAGAACCGAATTGGTTCTTCACGCTAGTTCGTGACTTGACAACATGGGGCGCGTTGAACGGGGACTCACAGTCCAAGCGATTGCAACTTCCACCCCCAACACACTTCCACTTTGCGGTCTGCACCATCCGTCACCCACCGTGGGCCCTTCGCAGAGGGGAAAAGGGGCCCCGAGAAAGGCCTTTCGTACGGGAGAAAGAGGGTGCGGCCAGCGTGGATAAAACGTAAATGAAGCAGTTCTTTTGTAGGCTCAAAGCAGTCCGGCTGTATGAAAGGGATTGAGATCAGGCCAGGGCTGAGAAGGGACCTCGGTCCCGTTTCCTTAGAAACTGTATTAATATAAATGTGGGACGATCTGTCCGAAACCTCCTTAACAAACTCTACACCCCGCCTGGAAATAGAGATCGAATCTCTGAGTCGAAGGGACTGGGTGGGGACTTAGGTTCTCACTGATATATCGGCTTTTAATTAGCAAAATGTCTGTGATGGATGATTTTAGAGAACGGGGTTCTCAGCAGTGTGTCCCCGATGTTAATAAACAGAGGCAGTTTCACGGCTCCCCATAAGTAAACTCAGAGCCTCCAAGGAGGGGCTGCATTAAGAGGGCGTGGCCAGTAGAACAGTACCCCCAACCCAGAGGCCCAGGTCCTGGTTTTCAGGACCTCACAATGTATTACTTTGCATGGCAAAAAGTACGTTGCAGATCTGGTTAAATTAGGGTTTGGGAAAGGAGAGTTTATGCTGGATTATCTGGTGGGTGCCTGTGATCACAAAGGTCCTTATCAGGGATAGGAGGCGGCAGCGTCAGAGTGAGGCCGCATGGAAACATGGATGAGGCATTGCTGGCTTTGAAGATGGGAAGGGGGTCATCAGACGGATGTGGGCGGCCTTCCAGAAGCTGGAAAAGGTAGGGAAACAGATTCTTCTTGAGCCTCCAGAATGGAATGCAGCCCTGCCAACACAGCTTGATATTCGTCCTGTTGGATCCGTTTTGAACGTTTTGGACATCTGACTTCCAGGACTGTAACATAACAAGTTGTTTAAAAAGTCTGTGATAATTTGTTACAACAGCAGTAGAAATACAGGGGCAAAAGCAAAATTGTTTCTTTTCTAAAAAATTTTTAAATTTATTTGAGGGAGAGGTCACAAGTAGGCAGAGAGGCTGACAGAGAGGGGAAAGCAGGCTCTGCATGGAGCAGAGAGCTGGATGCCGGGCTCCATCCCAGGACCCCCAGTTGAAGGCAGAGGCTTAATCCACTGAGCCACCCAGGCGCCCCCAAATTGTTTATTTCAATCTCAACCTTCTTCAAATTCTGCAAGACCCAACCTGGGGCAGGCCACAGCCCCCTGAGTAGCCTTCACCTTCTGCCTAAGTTACAGAGCGGCCCAGAGCGCAGATTTTGGGAGTGGGCTTTGGGGGGTGGGGGGCAGTTCCCCAGGCGAGGCTGCAACACAACAGCCCTGTTCCTCTTCTGTAGCCAAGTGGGGAGTGTTTCCTTCACGGTGTCTGCTGTACTAGCCCTTCCTATCTAAGTCAGGACACTGATAGCACAGGTGCTATAAGATCAGAATTACATTCTCTCTTGGGAGGCTTTTTGTCCATTTGTTTATGCTTATTGAGCAGACACTCTACAATGATAAAATCAGATGTGGCCCTTGCCTTCATGAATTCACCGTCTACTGGGGAAAAGAGGGGTTAGAATCCTGGGATCCACCAGGCAGGAGGAGGGGACTTGGGCGGGGGTGGCTCTGATGACAGAGGTGGAGGGAGTGGGGGAGTTCACAGAGAATGCCTTCATGACAGGCTTTGACGACAGGCAAAGTGAGGCCAAGGGAAGAACATTCTTTCCATGTGCATACATTGTAAACATAGTTGATGCTTTATTTTCATGAAACCAATAGTGTAAAAATTGTCACATAATAATCAAAGGCTTATGACATTTCCCTCTCCCATTTTACATTCCCCCCCCCTTTTTTTTTAAGATTTCATTTATTATTTGACAGCTTGAGATCACAAGTAGGCAGAGAGGCAGGCAGAAGGAGCGAGGGGGTGGTGAAGCAGGCTCCCTGCTGAGCAGAGAGCCCAGTGCGGGGCTTGATCCCAGGATCTGGAGATCATGACCTGAGCAGAGGCTTAACCCACTGAGCCACCCAGGTGCGCTGCCTTAGTGCCTTAGTTTCTTAAAAAACTTCTTAAAAAAAAAAAAAAAAAGATTTGAAGCTGGGGGAGTTGGTAACAGAAGGTGAGGGTCTCATGCAGACTCCATGCCAAGCAGAGCCCATAGCCTGGCAGGGCCAATCCCAAGATCAGGACCTGAGCCAAAATCAAGAGCCGGACACTCAACGGACTCCCAGGAGTCCCTAGGCTGCCCTAGAGTTCTGACACACTATGCACACTTTTTAAAAATTTACCTATGGATGGGAATCCCTTTTTTCATCATTTGGTATCCATTCTTTCATTCTGAGATGTTCAATATGAAACTATTTCTGTCAACCAGAACTGCCTGTGGGATGGGGATGGAGGTTGGTAAGTGTGCAGACTTGAGGCTCCAGGTGTAGGCAACTATGCAACTGCTCTGAAGATTAACAACACACATAACCACCCCACACACACAACCAGAGCTTCTGCTTTGATAATTCCCTTTACTGTTCTTCATCCCCAAGGCCAGCCTGCCTAAGGACAATTAAAAAGCAAGACTTGGGGGCCCTGGGGTGGCTGTCAGGCCTTGGGAGTCCTGGGATCCAGCTTATGTTAGGTCAGCACCCAGCGGAGAGTCTGCGGAGATTCTCCCCCACCCCTGGCACACTGAAGTATCTTAAAAGAAAAAAAAAGTGAAGATTTGAAATTATCAGGTACATGTGGGGACAGTGAGATTATAAATTCTCAAGTGCCCATTCACATATCTTAACTCCCACTTCCTAAATGCCCAGATAAAATGGCACACGTAGACAGAAAGTGGATATTCAGTGCAAATCACATTCATGTACGTGTTCACGGAGTACCCCACCAGATGTCCTGAATGAACAGAAGGGATTTCCCACTGAAAGAACAAATGCGAGGGGTGGCGGGGTGGTTGTCAATTAAGCATCAGCCTTAGGCTGGGTCCTGACTCCAGCTTCCTGCTCAGCAGGGGTTCTGCTTCTTCCCCTCCTTCACCCACCCCCAACATAAGCTGTGCTCTCTGAGATCTTAAAAAGCGGGTGTGTGTGTGTGTGTGCAGGGACAATGACCAGGTAGGATTATTGCACTCAAGGTGTATTTACGCCAACAGCATAGACAATGATTGGTCAAGCAAGGTAAGCCTTTTAGCAGTTGACAGAAAATACTTAATTTTATTTTTTAAAAAAAGATTTTATTTATTTATTTGACAGAGAGAAATCACAGGTAAGCAGAGAGGCAGGCAGAGAGAGGAGGAAGCAGGCTTCTCCTGGAGCAGAGAGCCTGATGCGGGGCTTGATCCCAGGACCCTGGGATCATGACCTGAGCCGAAAGCAGAGGCTTTAACCCACTGAGCCACCCAGGCGCCCCGACAGAAAATATTTAAAGATTTTATTTTTTTGGGGCGCCTGGGGGGGGGGGGGCTCAGTGGGTTAAAACCTCTGCCTACTGCTCAGGTCATGATCCCAAGGTCCTGGGATTGAGTTCAGCATCCAGGCCAGCATCAGGCTCCCTGCCCCCCTCTGCCTACTTGTGATCTGTCAAAAAAAAAAAAAAAAAAAAGACACACACACACACCAAAGTACTGTATTATTAAAAAAATCTATATTTGTCAGAGACACAGCCAGAGAGGGAACACAAGCAGGGAGAGTGGGAGAGGGAGAAGCAGGCTTCCCGCTGAGCAGGAAGCCTGATTGGGAGCTTGATCCCAGGGTCCTGGGATCATGACCCGAGCTGAAAGCAGACATGTAATTGAGCCACCCAGGTATCCCCAGTTGACAAAATTTTAAGTAGGTTCCATGCCCAGTGTGAAGCCCAACACAGGCTTGATCTCAGGACCCCGATTCATCAAGCTGGATGCTTAAATTAACTATCCAGGGGCCCCTGAGTCACCTCCATAAAGGAACCCAGAGAATTCCAGAAAAAGGGCATGTAGCAATCCCGGGTTTCACTATAGGAACAGAAATGCAAGGGCTGTAGGCCTGATCCTACAGGAAAAGATGCCACGGAAACCATGCTGAAGTTTTGTGTGCAGAAAAGTGCAGCGAAACACCAAAATCTGACACTTATTTTTGGTCTAAGGGATCCTTGATGGTCATGCCCCACCGGCTCCTAGTGCCTCAGGTTAGCCTGCTAAAGTCATCACCCAAACCCATTCCACACAGTATGGCATAGCAGTTGACGGTGGGGAACCGTAGATCTACTGAGGTTCCCTGAACAATGCTTCCCCCCAAGCCAGACCACAGTAGGCAACCTGCCACACTAAACAATGCTGACAAGGGCAAATTTCCCAAGATTACTTCCTTCTGCTCCACCAGACACTCAAAACACATGAACAACAATAAATGTTAAACTTTTATTTAGAAAGGTTTAAACAACTGTATGCTCACTTCCACTAGGTTGTACAAAAAATGACCTGAAAACTTCCTTTTGATATCCCTGAAGAATTGGATTCCTGTAGAGGGGGAAGAAAAAAAAAAAAGGTGAAATTTTCTTTCTAGGTAATAATGTATGTAATATGTTCACCCTACCCTTTAAACTAGTTCACCTTAAAAAACCTTCCTCCAGGCATACCTTTTCTGCTTATCTTTCTCTATTAAATTCCAAACACCAACATTTAAATAGACACTAACCTAGAATACAGGCCTTGTTCTTTCTTCAGACCTGGAAAACAAATACACTCAACTTCAACAAGAGATTTATCACTCTTTCCCATATTTAGAACCCACTTATGATCCCTCAGACAGTTCCTTCTGGAACAAGTTTCCTCTTTTCCCCCAGCCAGCCCCAGTGGGTTCACCTTTACAGGCTCTGGGACTAGGACAGGAGGTAGGACATGTGACTGTTTCTTCACTGGGAAGTTCTAGTTTGGGCCACCCTGCACCTAGATTTACTCACCTCTGACTTCGACTGGAGCCCAGGAGAAAAATGGCTCAGGGTTCCTGCAAAAGAATAATTGAGAACTAAGCCTCTCAATCATCCCTAGGGGTCTCTGCTGCTTAGAGCAAAGGCTTTTTGAGTTTCAGCATGCATATTTTACAGTAACCACCAGGTAGTCCATGAACTTTCTACTGGCTTAAATGTCACTTGATAAAACTTTCCACTGCTGTCACTTCATTTTAAGACAAGCTCTCAGCTCAGAAAATACCTTTCAGTCACAGTGATCAGACTGGGGCGGTATTGAATTCATCACTGGTGAGGGGGAGCTTGTTGTGCAGGTGGTTCAGAATGGTCAGAGACAAGAGACAAGACTCCGCAGTAAGCCAGTCATGTCTTCTTATAGCTACCCAAGAAAAATGACACCCAACACACACACACCCCCACAGACCCCAAAACACCTGACAAATTTTATACAGCAGCTGAAAGACAGTGTTACAAAGGCATTTACCTCAAGTCACTCTTGGGCTCCACAAAACGTACTAGACCTGAAACAGTTAAGACCAGAATCAGTAATGCTTACCTCCAACAAAAATTGTTCCCACTTAAAATTACCATTCCTTGGAGAATCAGACTTCTGAGTCTCAACAGCAAGCCATCAGCCGAACGAGATTCCATGTAAGTCATCATGCATTTAAGGCCCTCAAAAGGCTATTTTTTTCTATCTGATATGCTCCACGTACTACATATATGAACAACTCACCTTTGAACTAGCAAGCAGGTTATTGGTAGCAGCACCTAGAAAAAGACGAAAGTGTAGGTGTATAAAAAGCCCTTCCACATAGCATCCCTCTGCTCCTGCCTTCACCAGTTTCTCAGGTGTTCACTTATTTTCATTGTGTAAGTCATAGTGAGCTAGTTTGATTCATCACAGAAACTGCCTATCTGGGGCATGAACCAGACATCAATCGACTAACCTGTTAACTCTGGAGGCTTTGGGGTAACACACAGGAACAAGCTGCTTCTGAATGAGAAAATTACAGAATTAGTAAAGGATCTAAAACAGCCCAGTCCATCCTAACTATGGTCAACAGATTTAAGCTAAAAAAATGCTACTGACAGGCATATGCTGTACCTCAGACAGTTCCTTATGGAACAAATTCTCATCCTCTCTCCCAGTTAGCCCCAGTGGGTTCACCATTACTGGCTCTGGGGCTATGACTGGGGTAAGACAGGATGCTTGCTCTCCTCACTGGCACATACTCTGCCAAGCCACAACCACTCAGGTAACAAGTACTCACCATTCTTAACACTTGCCAGGAGTTCAACGATGGGCAGAATCTTGAACATCTAGAGGAAATAGATCAAGGGACCCCTGGCTGGCTCAGTCCGTGCAACATGTGACCCCTGGGCTCGAGGTCATGAGTTTGATCCTCACGTTGGGAATGGAGTCTACATAAAATAAAAACATATCTCTGGTCACAACAAAAACAGCCACGATGATAAAAGCCATCCTTTGGATACCGATCTCCTATACATGCATATTTATCACAGTACTGTCGGAAGCTACTTACCGTATCACAGATAAATGTATCACCTTCAGGACAACCTGCAAAAGGGGAACAAACGGTTACCTAAAAATACAAAGTGGAATAAAGTTTCTTCGTTAACAAAAACTGCCATCAGAACTCTAACATGCTATTAATTGTCGCACCTCACAAAGGATCAGCATATCTATTCAAATCATCTGACAGTTGACATGGGTGAGGGAGAGCACACCCTCCCAAGAACTCTACTGTTGGGCTGCTCTCCCTCCACGGCAAAATCATTCCAAGAAGAACAAGCTGGAAGGAGCAAAAAGGCAACATGGCTCCACTGCCCATTTGCTCTCCTGGTTGTAGGCATAACCGAGAGGACACTCCAATCCCCCATTTCAACAGTTTAATTACCTGTATTCACCCAGGCAGACCATTGGGTTCCTCAGGCCTAGTGATGAGATGCTAGAGCAGAAAAGAAAGGCATGATGATGTACCCAGGAAGAGTCGCTCACAGACCCTGGAGTACTCCCCGCCCACTTCTCAGCAGGAAGATGACATCACTTTAAGTTCAGCCATATGCTTGTCTTTTTTATGTTCATCATTGAGTGGTTAGCACAATTTGGACGAGAGCAAACCCCACCAGACCCCATGCCCACCCGCACCTGCAGAAATCGCCTCATACCCACCTGGAGCATCACAGTGAGGCCTAGTTCGCAGGGATCAGGGGACAGGTCTTGTCTCGCCCTCAAACCTCTAAGGTCTTTAGAGCCGAACCGCATCTGAAAGAAACCGAGGAGCACCCCTCACTTAGTGCCGTACCTCGCAGTCCCTCTCACGTTCGTGCCCTAACACTTCTGGGCCGAAACCCCACACGTCTGCTGCAGGGCGGTGCTACTCAGTTTTTATGTTTTCTCCACTGAGCCATCAGAAAGAGAGAGTTCAAGTTAAGTATCATCCCCGTAGCACCCCCCCGGGGGCCTGCGTCAGCTGCACAGCAGAGAAACAGCGGGAGAGGATGACCACGAACACCTACCCACGCAAGTCGGCTCTTCTCCATTCTGCGGCGTTCAAAGGTGCGCCCGAACCCTGCGGACAAAGGGACATTAAATCCACACCCGTGACTTCACGTTCGCTTTGTCTTCCGGAGCTGCGACTGTGCTGGGCTTGGGCTGGGCGAGGCCCGTCTCCTCAGAGAGTCTTTTCCTCACGGAGCTCAGTACAGGTCTGTGAAAAGGTTCTCATCACAGAGAGGGCCGCCGCCACGGCCCGCCGTCGCCATTTTGTCCTTTACAAAGCTCGGCGGCGGCTCCGCGAATTCAAGGCCATGGCCAAGATTTTAACCCTCCCGCGCCAACCAGTAAACCCAGCCTAACACCCTCAAGCGTGCTTCGCTCACTTGACTTAAAAAAATAATGCAGGGGGGGCGCCTGGGTGGCTCAGTGGGTTAAGCCACTGCCTTCGGCTCAGGTCATGATCTCAGGGTCCTGGGATCGAGTCCCGCATCGGGCTCTCTGCTCAGCAGGGAGCCTGCCTCTCAGTGTACTTGTAATTTCTCTCTGTCAAATAAATAAATAAAATCTTTTAAAAAAAAATAATAATGCAGGGAAAGTAAGCACTCACCCAACTCCGTGGAAAAATGAGACCGAAGGCCTCCCGCGAGATGCTTAAATACCACCTCGCAGAGGCCCACGGGACTTGTGGGAGGGACTATAGCGGACGCAGGCGTATAGAAAGAGGGCGCGCGGAGGAAAAAAAAAAAAAAAAGTGAGAGCGCGCGCGAGCCCGGGGAATTGTGGGTAGAGAATTCCCGGGAAGGCGGGAGTGCTGTGCGCACCCGCAGGAGCTGGGGCGGGAAAAAGACGCGCATGCGCTTTAGGGAAGGGCGCGGTCGGCTTTGTGGTTATGGTTGGGGTCTGGACCGCTACTTTTTTCTGGGACCAGGACGCCGAAGCCGAGGCTTCGCACCTGTGGTGGGCGACGCTCTGCTTCGGTCACCGGTGCCAGCACCCCCTGACCCCCCCCCACACCCCCTAAACCGGTGTGTAGGCTCTGCCTCCACAGATCCCGAACCTCCTGAAGCCTCGACCGGTGTCATCTCGGTCCCGCGCCTGCCGCCCAGCGTCCATTGCAGCGCTGGGGCGCAGGGTTTTTGCATAGCGGGTGGCTGTGGGGAGGTCCTTTGTATGGAGCCATTTTGGTAAAGTGAATCAGGCTGTAAGTGCTCCGTTTGAGCCTTCCGACAGGGTTCCGATTTTTCCTGAGATGCCACCTGTGACCTGCTGTCTAGTCCGCTGTCGTTGGAAGCTTGGCTTGTAGTTGAGCCAATGTTCGCTATCCTTGGAAGCACCGTTTTAAGCACACTACACGACTTGATTACTTTAGTTCTCCCAAATCCCAAGAGAGCCCCATAACTAGCCCCATTTTATAGATACGGACCCTAGATGCAAGGAGTTCTTACAGAGGGGCTTGCAACTCTCACCTGATCCTCAAGGTGGTTCCAGTCACCTCTAGACCATTAGGACCAACTAGCTTGGTTCATCAGCAATTTGCGGTAAGTAGTCGGTATACTTGCCGGTTTCAGAAACATGGACTAAGCTCTGACTGTGTGCTCCTCTGTGTGACCTCACCTAACGCTGCAACCCGGGGAGGAAGCTATTAAGGTAATGTTACAGGTGAGGAACGTGAGGTCTAGGGAGGTTAAGTAACTTGCTGCGTGTTACCCATTTAAGAGATAATCAGAGCCAAGCAGTCTGCAAATTCAGGCTGTCTGATTCCATGCCGGCACATCTGACCACTAGGCTTTACGACTCTCATCTTAGAGTTACTGCTCAAGGTAGTCAGGGAGCAGGCAAATGCACAGGAAACAAATGGAATGATCCCAGGGCTCTGTTTCTCAGTCTTTTTGTTTGTTTTGTTTTGTTTTGTTATCTCCCCTTCCCCAGGAGCCTTAAGAAGACATTTCTCTCTCCAGTCCCACTCATGAAATTTTAATACCACTGGTATGCTGTATATTTGCTTATGTACCATGGCCCTTTGAAGGGCCAGAAACCTCTTTAATATCTAAGATTTTTCCGTCTCTCCCCCTGCCAAATCAATTGTCACTCTCAGGGGCAACAGTGTCCCTATGTGTGTCCCAGGGTACCCTAACAAGTATTCACAACTGAGAGAATTCCAGTTTGAATACATTTAGGGACTGAAATAAATTTATTTATTCAGCAAATATTAATTGCTTGCTCAAATACATGGTTGAAAAATTATAACAAAGTATATAGAAGATGTGGGGGTAAATGACTGACTCAGTTGAAGGAGTCGCTGATTCTTGATCTTGGGGTCCTGAATTCAAGCCCCACGTTCAGTATAGAGATTACTTAAATAACTAAAAAATGCCTGAAGTATTTTACATATGTGTGTTTGTGTGTGTGTTTTGTGTATGAAACAGTTAAACTATGAACAATTCAGAAGGTCCACACTAGGCAGAAACAATATAGAGGGGTTGTGTGTGGAAATGGGAGTTGGGAAATGCTTTATGGAGTGCCTAGGCCTTGAAGAGTAGATTAAACAGACTACAGGGGTGGGGGTAGGTGGGAATTCCAGTTAAAATTTGAGCACAGGGAGCACCTGCATGGCTCAGTCGTTAGGTGTCTGCCTTCTGCTCAGGTCATGATCCCAGGGTCCTGGCATCGAGCCTTAGGTGGGGCTCCTTGCTCAGCGGGGAGCCTGCTTCTCTCCCTCCTGCTGCTGCTCCCCTTGCTTGTGTTCCCTTTCTCGCTGTCTCTCTGTCAAATCAATCAATCAATAAAATCTTAAAAAAAAAATTGAGCACAGGCTTGGAGCTGGAGCAGAAAGGAAGTGTATGAGTGTAATTCATGAATGATGGGCTGGAGGGGAATCGTAGAATATAAAACTGGAAAAGATTTCCTGGGGAAGGCCAAATGAGGAGGGTCTGGAATGCAAAGATTATATGAACCGTAGATGATGAGGGGAAAAAGATGAAAGTTTTTGAGCAGGGAGGTGATAGGAAACTGAGAGAGAAGATGGAGACAAGGACATTAATTAGAGTGTCCGAGTAGTTTAGTCAACAGGGAAATGGATTCTGTACTAACAAGTGCACTGGCAATGGGAATGGAAAGAGGGGATTTAAGTCAGGGATCTCCAACTGACATATGTGCAGATTTGTAAATAATGCCCCTAAGTGATATGAACTGGTGGGGACAGTGGCAAACTAGGCCGCTTTTTAGACCAGTTGGTTGTCGCCTTGCTAAAATAGTGTCTCTGGGGGTGCCTGGTGGCTCAGTGGGTTAAAGCCTCTGCCTTTGGCTCAGGTCATGATTCTCAGGGTCCTGGGATGGAGCCCCGCATTGGGCTCTCTGCTCAGCAGGGAGCCTGCTTCCTCCTCTCTCTCTGCCTGCCTCTCTGCCTACTTGTGATCTCTCTGTCAAATAAATAAATAAAATCTTTAAAATAGTGTCTCTGTGTGAAAAATCTAACCAAGAGGATCCAAAAATCCAGAACTGTTTATTAATTTGTCCATTTTATTATTTTTTTAATAAAAATAATTTTTTATTTTATCCGGCGCCCATGAGTAGGATTTTTGAAACAGAATTGGGGAGATTTTGTGTATGTCAAGGGGAGACTGAAGTTTGGTGGAAATAACGCAAGTTTCATTATCCACGGAATAAACACTGATTTTTTTTTCCTATGGATAAGAAAGGAGATTGTTCTGGAAATGAAGAATGTAGTAGTCACATGAAATGAAACTCTGTGTGTGTGTGTGTGTGTGTGTGTGTGTGTGTAAACACATTTACTTGGCCAGGATCAAAAGGCTTGGGTGTCAAGTAATGAGAAATGGGAACAATGAGATGAAACAATTAGCGGAGGGTGTTAATGTTGTTATATTAACATCCAGGGCTCGTGGGTGGCTCAGTTGGTTAAGGCTCTGACTTCAGCTCCAGCCATGGTCTCACCGTCAGATGTGGAGCCCTGCCTCCAGCTGCCCGCTCAGTGGGGAGTGTGCTAGAGGTTCTCCGATTCTCTGCCTCTCCCTTTGTCCCTCCCTGCCCCGTGCTCTCTCTCAAATAAATAAACAAATCTTAGAAAAATATTAATATCCATTAACTGTTCCCATGGAACCCGGGGAAGGTAGTATAGTAAGTGCTTTATGTGAAGTATTACCTCAGTTGGAAAATAATTTTGGGGTGCTTGGGGGGCTCAGTCAGTAGAGCGTGCGGTTGGGGGGTTGTGAATTCAAGCCCCACTTTGGGTGTGGAAACTACTTGGAAACAACGACAACAAAAATCTCATCCCTGGTGTACAGGTAAGAAAACTGGGGCACCTGGGTGGCTCAGTGGGTTAAAGCCTCTGCCTTCGGCTCAGGTCATGATCCCAGAGTCCTGGGATCGAGCCCCGCATCGAGCCCCGCATCAGGCTCTCTGCTCAGCAGGGAGCCTGCTTCCTCTTCTCTCTCTCTCTCTCCCTCTCTGCACCTACTTGTGATCTCTCTCTGTCAAATAAATAAAACCTTTAGAAAAAAATGAGAAAACGGAGTATTAGATCGTTACTCACCCAGGGACACAGAGCTACTGTGGTTGAGCTGTGATTCAAACCTGGTCTCTACTTTTGACCCTGTTAAAATTTTTTTGCCTTTTTCCAAAAATTGGAGAGAGGCCAAAGTGATTGCTCAGCGTCCTTCTGATGCTGTAAAGTGAGCCAACACATCTTCGGGGTTATCTGATTTTCTAGGGAGTGTGTCCTTTTTTTCGACTTCCTATTTGCTCTTGATTTGGTTATTTTATAATTCTGTGATATCCTTGTGTGACATTAGCCAGTTTTATTTTTTTATTAGCCAGTTTTATATCTACTTATGAACAAATTCATATCAGCATTCTTGACTGATGGATTTGAAAATACTCCTTTCCTAGAATTCTCCTTTGAACCAGTCTTAAATCTTATTTGTTCTCTCATTAGTAGGTTGCATAAAATCTTTCTTTTTAAAAGGTTTTATTTATTCATTTAACAGAGAGAGAGTGAGTGAGTGAGTGCATATGCAGGGAGAGAAGCAGAGGGAGACAGAGAAGCAGGATCTCTGCAGAGCAGAGAGCCTGATCCAGGGCTCCATCCCAGGACCAACTGCTTAACCAACTGAGCCACCCAGGCACACCTTTCCTGTGGTTTTTACAACAAATTTTATCTGGCTCCCTGGATCTGGTTTCCTCCCTTTTAATCAATCCATTCTCTACCTTATAGCAGGGAGATCTTTCCAAATAAAACATTTGTGGTCAAGTCTCACTTCTCGGCTCATAATCCTTCAGTACCCTTTCATAGTCTTTAGGCTAAAGACCAGGCCATCAATATAGCTGTCAAGACCCTTGCTTTCCTTGCCAGTTTCTTTCTTTTCTTTTTTTTTTAAACCTCCTGTTCTCTCCCCAAGCCTGATTCCACCCTGCCGCCCATTGTAACTCTTTCAGGTTCAAGATCATGCCTGTGGAAATCATCGTTATATTCTTGTTGCCTGGAAGAATGCAAGACACTAAGAAGGACTCAATATTTTAGTTAATCTCCGTAAATTTCGAATGACCTTTTTCCAGCTCCAATTCATTGCGCTACCGGTGGAATGAGCTCCTTGCTTAGGGGTCCGGCGAGTTCGCTCAGGGAGCAACCCTGCCCCCAGGTGGCTACGAGAGGTACTGCCTCCCTAAAGGGAGGAAGAGGTTATGCAAGTAACCACGGCTCTGCTAGGAATCGGCAGACCCGCCCGCAACCTCAGTGGAGAAACAATCAAAGTTTGAAACCAGAATTATCTGGATTGTGGTGAAGCATGACCTTGGGAAGCAATAGCCTGGTTTCAGGGAGATGAGGATGTTGAAAAGTATAACGACGGGCTCGAGTGCGGTGTTTGTCGACCCGAGGGAGGAAGGTTTGGGATGATGGAGGGTTGATACCGGTATTAGCGATTCTCGGCCTTTTGGCTAAGATCAATGTGGTATCTGTTCTTACCAGTTTAACATCTGATGCGTCCTCTATCTGAGAACAATGTATTCCACTGATTTTGGGAGTGGGAGCTGGAATGGGAGCTTGCTGTGTGTACTCCACGCATCATTTCCCTGGTCCCTGGGTGTTGAACAGGGTTGATGTACTTGGAGTTAGATGAACTTCACATCAGGTGTCCCGCCTGGGAAGAAGAGCTACCACAGTGGGAAGGACAAAGAGAAATCTCTGAAACTGCCCTTTGCTTCCCATTCTCTTCTTAACCCCTTGCACTCTGGCTCCGGTACTGGCCCCTCCACCAAGGCCACTACTGATCTTACTCACTTCATCCCAGAAGATACTTTCATCTTTTATTTAAAAAATAATAATAAAATATTTTTAAAAGATTTTATTTATTGGAGAGAGTGAGAAAGTGAGAGACAGAACATGGGCAGAGGGGAGGGTCAGAAGGAGAGGGAGAAGTAGATGTCTTGCAGAGCAGGGAACCCAATGCGGGGCTTGATCCCAGGAGCCTGGAATCATGACCTGAGCCGAAGTCAGACATTTAACCGACTGATCCACCCAGACACCCCCTGCCCCCTTTTAAAGTAATCTCCACACCCAACGTGGGACTGGAACTCAGGACCCCAAGACCAAGAGTCACATGGCTCACCATGGCAGCAGTCAGGTGCTCCAATACGTTGTGCCTCTTGGCCTCTCAGTAGCATTTGACCCTGTTGACCTGCCTTTCTTTTCTTTTTCTTTCTTTTTTTTTTTTAAGATTTTATTTATTTATTTTACAGAGAGAGATTACAAGTAGGCAGAGAGGCAGAGAGAGAGAGGAGGAAGCAGGCTCCCTGCCGAGCAGAGAGCCCGATGTGGGACTCGATCCCAGCACCCTGAGATCATGACCTGAGCCGAAGGCAGTGGCTTAACCCACTGAGCCACCCAGGTGCCCTTGACCTGCCTTTCTTCCTGAAGTTGCTCTCCATCCTTGCTTTCTGATACCCGGCACTCTCCTGGGTCTCCTCTTGCTTCTTGGCCATTTTTCACGCTCTATCCCTACACGTTCTTCAGGGTTCTGCCCCAGTCCACTTGTTTTCTCACTCACTATGCTCTGCCTAGACCAACTTACTCAGAATCTTAGCCTCATTTACCATATACATATGCTGCCATGTCCCCAACATCGTCTCAACCCAGGATCTCCTGACTGCACACTTTTGTATCTAACGGTCTGCCGGACATCTTCACTGGGATGGCCCATAACCTGTTCAGCTTGTCCAAAACTGAATTCATCATCTTTTCCTACAAATCTGTTCCTTCTCCAATGGGCCCTCTCTTGCTCAGTGGTCTAAACCAGGTGTGGTCATTATCTCCAGTGCTGATAAACTGTAAGTGGTCTCCGGTCAAAGACTTCCAGGAACGTATTTGTATTGGAGCAACATGAGTTTATTGCTTGTTACAGGGAGGAGGAACACATACCATGGGAAACCACAGGGTGTCTCAGTAGGAGGCTGTTAGAACTTATTTTAGGATCTGGGCTTGTGTTAGGTGTTTGGGGGGAGGGTTTAAACAAGTGAGGCTTTACTTTGGATTCATTGCTTTTGGGAAGTGGCATCGTTTATTATTGGGTATCTTTTTTTTTTTAAAAGGATTTTATTTATTTATTTGACAGAGAGATCACAAGTAGGCAGAGAGGCAGGCAGAGAGAGAGGGAGAAGCAGATTCCCTGCCAAGCAGAGAGCCCGATGCGGGGCTCGATCCCAGGATTACAAGACCATGACCCAAGCTAAAGGCAGAGGCTTAACCCACTGAGCCACCCAGGCGCCCCATTATTCAGTATCTGAATAAGTCTTATCTAGAAGGAGGGAAGACAGTGGTCAGATGAGGCTAACCTATGATTGGTAAAGAAACAACAGTCACTCATATTAGCAGGATAGGGAGCTGCTTGGACTTTTGTGATTTGGGCAGTGTTCATGTTTTTTCTGTGTTCAGATGTTATTATATAGAATGGGCTTCTTTTGATTTGACCCATCATGATCAGAGTGGCCTTGTCTTATGTTGATATTCTGAAATTATGTTCAACAGGAGAACACCAAGGCCTTGGTGTAAGTGCCAGGCCAGCTTCTAGATATCAGCAGCTGCTTTTCTCCTTGTCAGTACCCTAGCTTAAGCCATTCTCCCCAGGATTTCTGCTGCAGATTTCCAACCTGGTTTCCTGGGTCTGACTTTACCTCCTGCTCCTTCTTCTCTCTCTCCTTCTTCTTCTTCTAGTTTATTTTTAAGTAATCTCCAACCAACAGGGGGCTTGAACTCACAACCCCCAAATCCAGAGTCCTATGCTCTACTGACTGAGCCAGCCAGGAACCCCTGACTTTACCCCCTTCTAATCCATTCTCCATATTATAGCTGGGGTAGTCTTTTTCTCTCTCCTCCCTCCTGCCCTCCCTCCTTTCCATCCATCCTTCCTTCCTAAGATTTTTTATTTGAAGAGAGAGCTCAAAGGGAGAGAGGAGAGGCAAACTCCCCGCTGAGCAGAGAGCCCAACACAGGGTTTGATCCCAGGACCCTGAGACCGTGACCTGAGCCAAAGGCAAATGCTTAACTGATTGAGCCACCCAGGCACCCCAAGAATGATCCTTTTTTTTTTCTTTCTAAAAATATTTTATTTATCTATTTGAGAGAGAGAGAGAGAGAGCATGAGCAGGGGAGAGGGCCAGGGGAAGAAGGAGAAGCAGACTCGCTGCTGAGCAAGGAGCCAGACATGGGGCTCTATCCCAGCACCCTAGGATCATGACCTGAGCTGAAAGCAGACGCTCCACCCACCAAGCCAATCAGGTGCCCAGAGTGATCTTTTTTCTTTCCTTCCTTCTTTCTTTTTCTTTTTTTTTTTTTTTAAGATTTTATTTATTTATTTAACAGAGAAAGAGAGAGATCACAAGTAGGCAGAGAGGCAGGCAGAGAGAGAGGGAGAAGCAGGCTCCCTGCTGAGCAGAGAGCATGATGCGGGTCTTAATCCCAGGACCCCGAGATCATGACCTGAGCTGAAGGCAGAGGCTTAACCCACTGAGCCACCCAGGCACCCCATTTTTTCAGTTTTAATGTCACTACTGCATTCCTTTCCTTGTGCTCCTTGACCCATTAACCACGTCCCCGAGGGCAGAAATCGCATCTGTATGATTTATTTTATAGAACAAGGCATCTGTTTTGTAGAACAAGGCATGACACTGGAATTCACTGAACGCCTGCGCTGTGCTTTGAAGTAAGCTTCTGAAGAGGTTGTTAGGAGAAATAGTCAACTGTAGACAGCTTCCTCGCCAAGGGCAGCTCTTGAGATGGAAGCAGTGTCTGCCTCCTCCTGGCAGCAAGAGGCACTGCCTCCGTTAGCGGAGAAGGGGCAGGCAAAGGAGCAGCGCTCTGCTGGGAGCTGGAACAAGGGCATTGACCTCTGGGAAAAATTCAATTTGAGAACAGAATGTCTCAATTCTGCCAGTGGGAAGGTCTCCCAGGGAAGGGTTAGACTGGTTTTTGGAAGAGTTGCGATGTGGAATTTTATCAGGGACAGCTTTAAGCCTGCTTTTATTGCCTTGAGTGAAAATTTGGGAAGCAAGGTCTGATGGGAAACTTAATTGTAGGTTGTTTTGTTTTTTTTGGTCCAAGATCATGAATAGCATGTGTTCTTATCATTTAATGTTTTGTAAATCCTCTACCTGAGGGTATTTTATGAAGTGGATTTTTGGAACAGGGAGATTGAGGGGAGGCTGGCTCCGTCCGTTCCACAGACCAATCTGAGAGCACAGTACCTCCGTGAATGGTATGGGTCTCCCTTTCGGGATAGCAGTCAGTTAAAATGCAGCCTGTCGGTACTCCATAGTGTCTTCTGGTTTTTGAAATAAAAAATTCAAGGTGAACCTGCTGTCTCCCCTCTGCCTTTCATGCTTTATTTGTGATGCACATTTTGTCTTTTCTGCCCTGGTTCTTTAAGATTTAGTCATTTGTAGTATTCTATTGAGAAATTTTCTACAAATTATTTTGTCCCCTGGTGATAGGCATTTTTTCAGATGACCAAATATTTGATGCTTTAACCAATGCTGCGTGAGATCTTTTTGTATGTTGCTTTGTGGACATGTCTGAGAGTTTCTCTGGGCTGTGAATCTAGAAGTGACATTTCTGGATAATAGCAAGGGTACTTTCAGTTGTATAGACTGTTGCAAACTGCCCACATATCCTGAATTGCAATTCTCTGCTATTCCTGCATAATCCCGTCCTTGCTGGCAAAATAACTGATAGTTTATTTTGAAGGTTAACAGTTGTTAGTATAAATGGCAACTTAAAAAACTTGGGGGGGGGGTACCTGGGAGGCTCAGTTGTTAGGTGTTTGCCTTCAACTCAAGTTATGATCAAGCTCCCTTCTCAGTGGAAGTCTGCTTCTCCCTCTCCTACTCCCCCTGCTTGTGTTCCCTCTCTCACTGTGTTTCTCCCTGTCAAATAAATAAAATTTAAAAATCTCAAAAAAATTTTTTTTCTAGTTGTTTGCTCCTGGCATGCAGAACAATTGTTTTGTGTCTAGTTTTCTTTTTCTTTTTTAAAAATTTATTTGACAGACAGAGATCACAAGTAGGCAGAGAGGCAGGCAGAGAGAGGAAGGAAAGCAGGCTCCCTGCTGAGCAGAGAGTCCAATGCGGGTCTCCATCCCAGGACCCTGGGATCATGACCTTAGCTGAAGGCAGAGGCTTTAACCAACTGAGCCACGCAGGCGCCCCTTGTGTCTGGTTTTTATTGAACTCTTCTTCTAGTAATTTGTGGATTCAATTTGATTTTTCTTTTTTTAAAATATTTTATCTTTTAAGTAATCTTTCACACAACATGGGGCTTGAACCTACAACCCCGAGATCAAGAGTTTCTTGCTCTACTGACTGAGATAGCCAGGCACCCCTCAACTTGATTTTTCTGTACAGAATTTTCTGTAAGTAAGTAGAGAAAAACATTTAAGTGTCAATTTTTCTTGCAAATTGAATGTTAGTGGGTGCCTGGGTGGCTCAGTTGGATGGGCATCTGGCTTTGGCTCATGTCATGATCCTAGTGTCCTGGGATCAAGCCCCTGCATCGGGCTCCCTGCAGTGGGGAGCCTGCTTCTTCCTCTCCCACTCCCCCTGCTTGTGTTCTTTCTCTCTGTCAAATAGATAAATAAAATCTTTTTGAAAAATTGAATGTTAATTACTTATAAAAGTGTTTTGTAAATTACTGGTAGTAAACTAAATGTGAGACCTGAAACCATAAAAAACTTGTAAGAGAACACAGACAGTAAGGTCTCTGACATCGGCCATAGCAACATTTCTTCTAGATAAGTCTCCTTAGACAAGGGAAATAAAAGCAGAAATAAACTACTGAGACCTCATCAAAATTAAAAGCTTCTATGCAGAAATGAAGGAAACAGTCAACAGAACTAAAAGGCAACCAACTGAGTGGGAGAAGAAATTTGCAAATGACATATCCAAAAAGGATTAGTATCCAAAATACATAAAGAACTTTACAAATTAACACCCCCAAAAACAAATAATTCAGTTAAAAATGGGCAGAAGATACAAACAGACATTTCTCCAAAGAAGACATTCAGATGGCCAACAGACACACGAAAAGATGCTCAGCATGACTCATCATGAGAGAAATGCAAATCAAAACTACAATGAGATACCCCTCACACCTGTCAGAGTGGCGGAAATCAGTAACAGAAGAAACAGCAAGTGTGGAAAGAAAAGGAACCCTCTTGCACTCTCAGGGGGGAATGGAAACTGATGGAGTCACTATGGAAAACATCATGGAGGTTCTGAAATTACCCTACAATCCAATTGCAGTGCTGGGTATTTACCCCTTGCCCCAACCATAAAAAAACTCTAATTCAGAGGGCTAGATGGAGCCCTAGGTTTATAGCAGCATTATTTACAGTAGCCAAATTATGGAAGCAGTTCAAGTGTCCATCGACAGATGAATGGATAAAGGAGATGTGGTCTGTACACACAATGGAATATTATTCAGGCATAAAAAAAGAATGAGGGGCGCCTGGGTGGCTCAGTGGATTAAAGCCTCTGCCTTCGGCTCGGGTCATGACTCCCAGGGTCCTGGGATCGAGCCCCGCATCGGGCTCTCTGCTCCGCAGGGAGCCTGCTTCCCCCTCTCTCTCTGCCTGCCTCTCTGCCTACTTGTGATCTCTGTCTGTCAAATAAATAAATAAAATCTTAAAAAAAAAAAAGAATGAAATCTTGCCACTTGCAACATTGTGGATGGAGCTACAGAGTATTATGCCAAGGGAAATAACTCAGAGAAAGACAAATACCATACGATTTTTTTTTTTTTTTTAAGATTTTAATTTGTTGGGCGCCTGGGTGGCTCAGTGGGTTAAGCCTCTGCTTTTGGTTCAGGTCATGATCTCAGAGTCCTGGGATCGAGGCCTGCATTGGGCTCTCTGCTCAGCAGGGAGCCTGCTCTCCCCGCCCCGCCCCCCCACTGCCTCTCTGCCTACTTGTGATCTGTCAAATAAATAAATAAAATCTTTAAAAAAAAAAAAAGACTTATTTATTTGAGAGAGAGAATGTGACTGTTGTGGGGGGGGGACAAAGGGAGAGCAAGAAGCAGGCTCCCCACTGAGCAGGAAGCCTGATGTGTGGCTAGATCCTGGGACCCTGAGATCTTGACCTGAGCCTAAGTCAGATGCTTAATCAACTGAGCCACCCAGGTGCTCCAGACAGATACCAGAGGATTTCATTCATATGTGGAATTTAAGAAACAAGACAGATGAGCAAAGGGGGAAAAAACAGAGACAAACCAAGAAAACTCTTTTTTTTTTTTTTAAATTTTTATTTATTTATTTGACAGACAGAGATTACAAGTAAGCAGAGAGAGAGGAGGAAGCAGGCTCCCTGCTGAGCAGAGAGCCCGATGTGGGGCTCGATCCCAGGGCGCTGGGATCATGACCTGAGCCGAAGGCAGAGGCCTTAACCCACTGAGCCACCCAGGCGCCCCAAACCAAGAAAACTCTTAACTCTAGAGAACAAGCTGGTGGTTACCAGAGGGGAGGAAGATGGGGGAATGGGTGAAACAGGGGATGGCGATTGAGGAGTGCCCTTGTCTTTTTTTTTTTTTTTTAAGATTTTATTTATTTATTTGACAGACAGAGAGAGCACAAGCAGAGGGGAGGGATAGAGCCAGAGGAAGAAAGCAGGCTCCCCACTGAGCAGGAAGCCTGATGCAGGACTTGATCCCATTTTTTTTTAGTATATGTGCTGCTGAAGCGAGCACAGGACTTGATCCCAGAACCCTGGGATCATGACCTGAGTCAAAGGCAGGCACTTAACTACTGAGCCACCCAGGGGTCCAAGGACTGCCCTTGTCTGGTGAGCACTGGGCGATGCATGGAAGTGTTAAATCACTATATCATACAACTGAAACTAATATAACACTGTATGTTGGCTATATTGGAATTAAAAAAAATATTGGTACTACTGTTTTAAAGAAACTGGCTAATCAGTTCTAATGCTGCTTTCTAATTAGAGGATGAAAGGGAATCTTTGTTCTCAACTTGCTAGAAGATCCATTTCCTTTAACTTTTTTTTTTTAAGACTTATTTATTTATTTGACACAGAGAGAGACAGTGAGAGAGGGAACACAAGCAGGGGGAGTGGGAGAGGGAGAAGCAGGCTTCCCGCTGAGCAGGGGGAGCCCGATGTGGGACTCGATCCCAGGATGCTGGGATCATGACCTGAGCTGAAGGCAGACGCTTAACAACAGAGCCACCCAGGTACCCCTCCAATTTCCTTTCTAACTAACGCTCTTTTTTTTTTTTTTTTAAAGATTTTATTTATTATGTGACAGAGAGAGAGCGAAAGAGGGAATACAAGCAGGGAGAGTGGGAGAGGGAGAAACAGGCTTCCTGCCAAGCAGGGAACCTAATGCGGGGCTGGATCCTGGGACCCTGGGATCATGACCTGAGCCGAGCAGATACTTGATGACTGAGCCCCCCAGGAGTCCCACTAATGCACTCTAAACTGGGCCAGAAGCAGTAACTGTTTAACCAGCAGTTCCTCATAAAATCCCAACATAACGACTGGTATTTGAACCATAAAACTTGGAATTTTATGAGGAGAGAAAAGTTAACTACCGCATACCAAGAACAGTTTCAATTGATAGCACTAATAGAATCATCGATTAGATAGTAATCAAAAGTGTCTGTGTGTGTTTAAAGATTTTATTTATTTACTTGACAGAGAGAGACAGTGAGAGAGGGACACAAGCAGGGGGAGTGGGAGAAGGAGAAGCAGGCTTCCTGCTGAGCGGGGAACTCAGTGGAGGGCTCAATCCCAGGACCCTGGGATCATGCCCTGAGCTGAAGGCAGACGCTTAACGACTGAGCCACCCAGGCTCTCTGTTCTTTCTCATTAAAACCTCTTGCTTAGGGGCGCCTGGGTGGCTCAGTTGGTTAAAGCCTCTGCCTTCGGGCAGAGTCCTGGGATCGAGCCCCACATCGGGCTCTCTGCTCTGCGGGGAGCCTGCTTCCTCCTCTCTCTTCCTGCCTCTCTGCCTAGTTGTGATTTCTCTCTGTCAAATAAATAAAATATTAAAAAAAAAAACCCTCTTGCTTAAACCAAATGAGTGGGACACTTTTTCTGGCTACTCTGGAATCTGTGCTCCCCAAGTTGCAATTTTGGGACACCAATTTCACCTCCTTTTCTTGGTTGACATGACTACGATCTGTTTTCTGTTCAGAATATTGACACCACAGAATATGAGTTTCCACACCAAACAACTTTCTAATTCTGTGCCCCACACTGGAAGGCTTACCACTTCATTTGACTTGACATTAACCATCCTTGGTTTGCATAGACCCCACAGGTTAAGGGCTGAGTCCTACAAGAGTGCCCGCCGGCTACAGCAGACACCGATCTCAAGTTGTGGGTCCCAGGTTACCCACACTTCTGAGTTGGCTATAAATCGGGGTTCTTACAAGCCCCTCCTCAGGTCTGAATTTGCTGTAACAGCTCACAGAACTCAGGGAAACACTTTACTTACTAGTACCAATTTATTATAAAGGATGCTATAAAGGAAACAAATGAACAGTCAGATGAAGAGGTACATAGGGTGACTTTGGAAGGATTCCAAGCACAGGATCTTCTGATCCTGTGGACATGGGATGTGTCAACTTCCCTGTCCATGTTCATTAACCCGGAAGTTCTCCAAGCCCAATCGATTAGGGTTTTTGCAAAGGTTCCATGACGCAGGCATGATCATTGGCCTTTGGTGATCAACTCCATCTCCAGCCCCCTCCCCTTGCTGGAAGGTGGGCGATGGGACTGTCCTGCCTCTGTTTTTCTAGTGGGCAGTCCCCACCCCGAAGCTATCACCAAGATTGGCCTCCTTGGAAGGAAAGACTTTCTTATCACCCAGGAATTCCAAGGGATTTAGGAATTCAGTGTTAGGAACTAGGGACAAAAGCCATGTTTGTGTACTCTGTCTCTCTCTCTCTCTCTCTCTCTGCTTTTATCATATCGCAGTTAGCCATTTATAAAAAAGACAAGATTGGCCTTTCTACCTTATACCATAAATAAAGATCAATTAAAGATGGATTAAAGACTTAAATGTCAAAAACGAAACCTTACATTTTTGCATGGAAAGTGTTGATGAAAATCTTCCAGACCTTAAAGTAAAGAAAGACTTTTTTAGAGAAAAAAATTTTTTTTGTTTATTTTTTAGTCATCTCTATACCCAACATGGGGATCTAACTTACAACCCCGAGACCAAGAGTTGCATGCTCTCCTGACTGACCCAGCCAGGGGCCCCAAGAAAGATTTTTAAAATAAGTCACCAAAAATAAAAACATGAAAGAAAACATCGATATGTTTTTTTTTCCCCCAAATCCAGATAACCTACCAAGACCAACAACAATTTTATGGTTAACTTTTGTTTATCAAAAGGTGCCTGAGTGCCCAGATCTTGGTTTTTAATACCTTTCTCCAATAAAAGAAACCAGGGCTCCTTGGAGAAGTGGCTGATTGTGGGGCTGGGGCTCTGGTGTACAAAGAAGATGAGCCCAGACCATTCTGTAGAGCCAGCACATAAGGAAGTGCTCAAAACAAGTGTGTCTGAGGGAGAGACAGGGGGACGGGGGAAGAGAAGTGTATTAAAGGAGCCAACCCGACAGAGCTCACAGTGGCCAAAGATGGAAAAATTTGAAGGAAGACCCCAATAATATAGTATTGAATTCTAAACCAAAGTATAAAATAAATATCCATGAGTCCGTACTGACATAAAGAAATGACTAGATAAATAAAGGAGACGAGACAAATCTCCTGTACAGAAAATCCCACGTAATTCATGTAGATAGCGCCCCCTTGCCCACTCCACGGAGGGGGAGCTTAACTCCACGCCTTGACTGTGGCTGTACTTAGTAATCTTCTTCCAAAGAACGTGATGAAAGAAAAAATTTTTTTTAAAGATTTTATTTATTGGGGCGCCTAGGTGGCTCAATTGATTAAAAATGGCTGCCTTTGGCTCAAGTCATGATCCCAGGGTCCTGGGATCGAGCCCCGCATCGGGCTCTCTGCTCAGCAGGGAGCCTTCTTCCCTCTGCCTGCCTCTCTGCCTACCTGTTTTCTGTCTGTCAAATAAATAAATAAAATATTTTTTTAAAAGATTTTATTTATTTGTTTGACAGAGAGAGATCACAAGTAGGCAGAGCAGCAGGCAGAGAGAGAGGGGAAGCAGGCTCCCTGCTGAGCAGAGAGTCCGATGACTTGAGCCGAAGGCAGAGACGTTAACCCACTGAGCAACCCAGATGCCCCATAAATAAATAAAATATTTTTAAAAAGAATAAACTTAAAAAAATAAGATCTTATTTATTTATTTGAGAGAGAGAGAGAACAAGCCGTGGGGAGGGGCGGAGGGAGAGGGAGAGAAGCAGACTCATGTCTGAGCAGGAAGCCTGATGTGGGGCTCGATCCTAGCACCTGGACATCATGCCCTTAGCTGAAGGCATATGCTTCACGCAGGCACCTGACAGTAGAAAGTTCTGAAAGTCACAAGGGATGGGAAAATGATGTCACCCACCAGCATTGTGGGACTAGGATGGTAGAAGGGTGTGATGTTGGAGGGCTTCAGTCGGTTAAAGCTGAGTGAATCTCTTATTACCATTTTGCCTCTGGCATGAGATCAGTATTGTCTCTGATCAGATAGATACCTGATGTCTTCTATCCAAGAATAATATGTTAAAAATGCTTCTTTGTCTCTTCTGTAAATTGATCTGCTAGATCTCTGATGTTTCTCTCTTTTGATACTTGGTTGCATTAGAGAGAAAGGCTCCCAGCAGTGTTGTTCATTTGTCTGATTTACTTGAGTGCCAGATACTTTTCAGATGGTGTATCTATTTCTCTTCTAACAGGTGGCTTTAGTTGTATTTCCTTTACTCTTTCTGGCTTTTATCCCCCCTCCTTCTCTGCTTTCATTTCCACAGTGCTTTAACTTCCAAATGCTCAGGGCCTTACCTTCAGCCATGACCCAGTTTTCAAATGTCTGAACTCCCCAAAGCTAATGGATATTTTATTTAACTTACTTTTTTTTTTTGGCATTGGGATTTAAAAAAAAAATTTTTTTTTTAAGATTTTATTTATTTATTTGACAGACAGAGATCATAAGTAGGCAGAGAGGCAGGCAGAGAGAGAGAGAGGGAAGCAGGCTCCCTGCTGAGCAGAGAGCCCGATGCGGGACTCGATCCCAGGACCCTGAGATCATGACCTGAGCTGAAGGCAGCGGCTTAACCCATTGAGACACCCAGGTGCCCCCCCCCAATTTTTTTTTTTATTAACATATAATGTAGGGGCACCTGGGTGACTCAATGGGTTAAGCCTCTGCCTTCAGCTCAGGTCATGATCTCAGGGTCCTGGGATCAAGCCCCGAATCAGGCTCTCTGCTCAGCGGGGAGCCTGCTTCCCCCTCTCTCTCCGTCTGCCTCTCTGCCTACTTGTGATCTCTCTCTTTCTCTGTCAAATAATAAATAAACTATTAAAAAAACCCATATAATGTATTATTTGCCCCAGGGGTTACCTTACTTTTTTTAAAAAAAGATTTTACTTACTTACTTACTTACTTACTTAGAAAGAGAGAGAGAGAGGGAGAGAGGATAAGCAGGGGGAGGGGTGGAGGGAGAGGGAGAAGCAGACCCCCTGCTGAGCAGGGGGCTGGATGTGGGGCTCCATCCCAGGACCCTGAGCTGAAGGCAGACACTTCCAGCTGAGCCACCCAGGTGCTCCAGTGACTATTTCAGAAACAGAGCCTGGACGCTTTGTTTCTGGGTCTTTGGAATAATGCCTTGGGTTTTGGCAAAGTTGTAGAGTCTATTGGACAGACAGTCTCCTAGAGAATTTTAAACTGTCCTTCCACCTTGCTCTGACTTTGGAAATCCTTTTTGTATTTTGGCTCAGATCAAGTATAGTTGGCCCTTGAACAACACGGGGCAGTATCACATAGCTTATATGCAGATTAAAAAAAGTTTCCCTTTCTTTTCATTTCCTGAATCACGTTTTCTTTTCTCCAGTTTCATTGTAAGAATACAGGATATAATGCATATACCCTACAAAATATGTGTTAACCGTTTACATTATTGGAGGGTTATTAGTGGTTAAGTTTTGGGGGAGTCAAAAGTTCCATGTAGGGTTTTGGCTGCGCCACTAATTCCTGCATTGTTCAAGGATCAACTGCCATCCTCATTTGCTGGCAAGCACGTGACATGAATTTTTGCAACGGGGGGTTAGAAAGGAATTCTCTCTGTACACTTGGCCCTCTGTATTTCAGGGCCCAACCCCCTGTCGGCCCGCCTGAGTGTAAAGTGCTGAAAACACATGGCCTCATGGGGCCTCTGGACCTTCGGACCCCTTTTATCTCCGCCTTGTTCCAGCCTTCTCTTGAAGGCTTAATTCTTCTTGACAAATGATCTACTCTGCACTCCTACGTAGATATTAAAATTTTATATGTATCAAAAGACACTGAAGGATCCGAGTCTCCCGAGCCACCTTCTGCCCTCTTTCTCTCCATTCCTTCCCTTAGATCTATTACTTCACTTTGGTTGAACAAGCTATGGTTTGTTTTTCCTTCCTTCCCTCTCTTCTTTCTTCCTTCCCTCTTTACTTTTAAAGATTTTATTTTTTAAGTAATCACTACACCCATTCTGGGGCTCAAACTCACAACCCGGAGAGCGAGAGTCACGAGCTCCAAGGACTGAGCCAGCCAGGCGCCCCTGTTTTGCTTGCTTATGATAGCATACAGTGTTATTCACGTGTTCTTTCACTTCTCCCCATTTATCTTCGTCTGCTGCTTTTGTTGTTTCTAAGAAGGGAAATATTTGGGTTTGACTGGTGTAATTCATCCCCGCATTTTCCAAACACCTGTGACGCGCCTACTTAAGCTACTTCTGTAAGTAGGCAGGGCCGTGGACATAGCACAAGGCCCCTGCCGCTTGTCCACAAGTGCGGACACTCAGAAAAGGAAATGTAATAAACAAACAGGGTATGTGTTGTAGCAGAGGTGGATGGAAAAAGAATTCTGTTGGAGAAGTTGAGAAAAACCGTCATCTGAGCTAGGTCTTGAATGAGCAGGAGCTTCTTGAGGTTGAGCAGAAGGGAAGGACACAGAATGGCAGGTGCCGAGATGCAGACGACTGACCCAGCTGGGCATGCTGTGGGACTGGCAGGTGTTCGAAGGCTGATGTCGCTGCGTGGCTAGTCCCCGTGGAAGGTGTGTGGGGAGGTGATAAACTTGGGGAGGTCAGTGGCGAGCTTCTTCACTGCACACAGAAGGAGTTAGCTTCTTCTGTCTGGAAGCATGGCGGGGGTTGGTGTGAGTGAGATGGTATGTTCCCAGAGATGTTATGTTGGACTGTCTTAAGCTTCTGACCCCAGCTCTCAACCTTGAGCTTTCACCCTGGAAATAAAGTCTGTTCAGCGCCTCTGGCTGGCACTTATCTGCCATGCCCAGGGCACCTTGGACTTACTATCATAGTTGCGCACTCCTCTGACATCCACCCTATACCCCCTGGCCTGCCTCCCTCTAGTTCTGGCTTTCCTAGGTGGGGGTGGGCTGTGGCATGCAGAACGGGAAAGGCAGAAGATGAGCCTTTCCACACCTTTGGCTCTCCTCTGGACCCCCTTTCTGTCTGCTGTTTCTTCAGATCTTGGCTTCTGCTTTCTTCCAAATACACAGCTATCTTGGCTTCCAGCCCAGGTGGAGAGGGAGAAAGAACTTGTTTCCTTCAGCTCTTTTCTGAAAATAACCCGGCTGGCACTGGTCAGGAACAATAAGTTCCCGGCGTCTGGGCCCCGTGCTGTTGATGTCCCGCAGTCCCTGTTACGAACCTGTTTTTTTTTTTTCTTGCTGTGAACCTTGTCTCTATCCCACTTCCCCTCCATCCCAGGATCTCCGTGGAGGGAGGTTAGATGATTTTCAAGGCCTCCAAGGTTTAGAACAGTGAAGTGATGGGGGCGCGGGGGCGGGTGGGTCAGGGAACCCCGGGCACCCTGGGGAGATCGGGCTCCTCTGTGGGAGGCCCTGCAAAGTGGGGAAAAGGCGGTCTGTTGTAGGAAAATGGTGGATGTCTCTAACTGAGGCCCAACCTTGGAATGTTTGCTACAGGCCCGAGCTTGCCCAGCAGGCGCCCAAGGCTCTTCTGGATGTCGGATTCCTCGCCGCCCGACATCCTGGAGCCAGAAACTGGGGGTGGGGTAGGGTAAAACCGAGAGTGTCAGCTTCAACTCTCCTGTCCGAACAGATTCGTCTTAAAACATCATGAAGATCGGGTTAGAGTTCCTTTGGTCAAGTTAATAAAAACGCATTGTGGTGGGCGCCGAATAGTTGCAACGTGATGAACTGTCTGAACTGGACTCAAGATGAGTCTTGAAGGACGAGGAAGCCCTGCGGGGAAGCGGAGGTCTAGCGCCAAGTCCCAGAAGCTGGAGGAGACGCAGCAAGATCGGGGAAAGAGGGGAGCTCCGTGCCGCCGGCTCAGAGAGCGCCAGAGGCCATGCGAAGTGGGAACCACCACGCGGTGGCCTGAGCCCCAGGCCAGGGGCAGACGGAGGACCGCGTCCGGGTGCGCCCCCGCTTTCGGAGTGGGAGGGGAGGGGCCGGTCCCCCCGTGGCTCTGGACTGTCCCTCCAGGTCCCCTTCGCGGGGCGGGACAAATCAGACTCCGCCCACCGAAAAGCGGCTCAGCTCTCTGGGCTTTGGTCTGGAAGGAGCCGTAGGGGCCCAGAAAGAGCGATCGGGGCCGTTCCTCTTTAAGGGGCGGGCGGGGGCGGGGCTCCCCGGTCTCTTCCCGGAGGCTGCGCCCATTCCCGGGCAGACGCGGACGCAGTAGCCGAAGCTTGTGCGGGGCTCGCTGGTACCCGGAGCCGGTGCCGAAGCCGTGGTGAGGCCGGGAAGGTAGGGACAGGAGTCCAGCCACCACTTGACCGCAGGCTGCATCGTGTCGCCGGTTCCGCGGGCACCATGAGCCAGGACACAGAGGTGGACCTGAAGGAGGTGGAGCTGAACGAGCTGGAGCCCGAGAAGCAGCCGATGAACGCGCCGTCCGGGGCGGCCACGGCGGCGGTCGTGGCGGGCGGCGCAGAGAAGAACGGTCTGGTGAAGATCAAGGTGGCCGACGACGAGGCGGAGGCGGCGGCCGCGGCCAAGTTCACCGGCCTGTCCAAAGAGGAGCTGCTGAAGGTGGCGGGCAGCCCCGGCTGGGTGCGCACGCGCTGGGCGCTGCTGGTGCTCTTCTGGCTCGGCTGGCTCGGCATGCTCGCGGGCGCCGTGGTCATCATCGTGCAGGCCCCGCGCTGCCGCAAGCTGCCGGCGCAGAGCTGGTGGCACAAGGGCGCCCTCTACCGCATCGGCGACCTTCAGGCCTTCCAGGGCCCCGAGGGGGGCGACCTCGCCGGTGAGCTCCGTGCGCGGCGGGTTAAACCCGGAGTCCTGACCCCCTCCCTCCCCGCCCCGGAGTCGTCCCGCACCTTCCTCCCTCTCTTGGAGGAAAGCCGCCCTCACTCCCTCTTGGCGCGGGGTGTGGGTACCTGACTCAGCGGCTTCCCTTCCCCTGCGGCTCCGGAAGCCGGGCGCTGACGTTTCTCAAGTAATGTGCCGGGCATCTTACATCAGCACCCCTGGGTCTTGTGATCGAAGCGCACGCCCGACCCCACACTGAATTCCCGGGAGAGGGGAGAATAGGGCGGATCAGGGGCCTCCCGGAGGGGCTTCACCTCAACCCTGCTTCCCGGTTTCAGGCCTGAAGGAACGTCTCGATTACCTGAGCACCCTGAAGGTGAAGGGCTTTGTGCTGGGCCCAATTCACAAGAACCAGAAGGATGACCTCGCGGGGACCAACTTGGAACAGATCGACCCCACTTTTGGCTCCAAGGAAGATTTTGACAGTCTCTTGCAGTCGGCCAAGAAAAAGAGTGGGTGTCCTGGAGTTGCCTGGGAAGCAGCTGAGAAGGGCTTGGCCTTCTGGCCATAGGAAGGACAGATTAGGAATTTTATTGGGTTCAAAAACTGACTGGGTCTGAGTTTTCCTAAGGCAGGTACGCGGGAAGTTTCTTAGGCTTTAGCCTAAAATTGTCCTGTGGTTCGGAGACATAATTGCTTTGTGTCCAGCCCTTTTACTTCTTGGCTTCAGTGCCCTTGTTTGCAAAATGTAGGCTTTTTCTGATTCACTGGTTTATTTTTATTTTAAGTAGGCTCCATTGCCCAGTGTGGGACTTGAGCTCATGACCCTGAGATCAAGACTCACATGCTTTACTGACTGAGCCAGCCAGGCGCCCCTAATTCAGTGGCTTTTAAACTTTCAGAGGAGCGGATCCTTTTGAGAAAAATAGCCACATGAAATCAAAGGGTACACTTTGGGGGTGGGGAGCCCAGGGCCCCATAACTCAGCCTTCTCCGCTACAGTGTGTGCCTGCTGCCCTAGAAGATCTTAAGGCTGGGTTCAGATCTAAGCATGTGTGCCACATGATACATACCGAATAGTCTGCCGGCTTGTGTTTGTTGATTTCTAACTTTTCCCTCGCCCCAGAGTCTTTCTCATGACTCCGGTTTTCTCCATTGTTCCAGGCATCCGGGTCATTCTGGACCTCACTCCCAACTACCGGGGCCAGAACTCGTGGTTCCTCCCCACAGAGATTAACTCTGTGGCCGCCAAGATGAAGGTGAGTGTGTTGATGCTGCCGGCAGGGGCAAACTGGATGTTGGGGCTGTGTTGAGCCTCCTGGCAAGCCCTGTAAACGGAACCTGGCTCCAGCTGAGGGGACCCTGGGTCCTTGGAGCCAAACTGGCGCACTCCTCCCGCAGGCAGGATGGGTGGCCAACAGCGCACCCCCCCCCCTTTTGCTTGTTCCTTTTCTGACCAGTGATTTTTCTTGTTTCCTTGACTCTGATGGTAACAGTGCCAGGAAAGGAATTTCTCAGATGTCAATCTGGGTTTGATTTTTCTTCCTTTTGGGAGAGGAAGCCCTTTCTCTGTGGGACTCCTGTTCTGTCTGGTTTCCCAGCTCTTGTTTGATGTGTTCTGGAGCAGAGCCCAGACTGAGCTTGTACGTGTCTGGGTCTGTGCCATGTGTTCTGTATGCGTTCTGAATTTCTCTGTGACCACACAGGGACCCTATCATCTCTTGTCTGTAAATGGAGAAGCTAAGGTTCAGAGGGGCTTGCTGTGTTTAGGGTTGGAGGTCCTAGATAGTCTCATTTCTGTGATCTGCCTTCCCTGAGTGAAGGTATAGGTGCAAAGACTGCCCAGCAGGCTGGGAATGGGACTTTGTCGTCTGAGCTCCTGGTGCCTGGGTTCTAGGACACTGACCAGGTCAGCAGGGGTGGAGTAAAAATGGACCAGACCCTGACCCTTTGTTGGCCCCTGTGACTCTGAGTTAGAATTCTTTACTCCTAGCATTTCCATAGGACCCTTGGTCATCCAGTTCAGCCCTTGCTAATTGCTGGAAGATGCTTTAAGAGTTATTGATGGAGGGGAGGGTGCGGGTGCACCTGGCTGGCTCAGTCAGGAGTGATTCTTGATCTCAGGGTGACTCTTGATCTCAGGGTCATGAGTTTGAGCCCCACGTTGGTGGTGATAGAGTTTACTCTAAAAAAACCCAAACTCTTAAAAGTTATTAATGCAGGGATGTTTTTAGATGGTAAATGGTACGGCGTGAGGTGTGGTAGCTTCAGATGAAAAGAGAGGCAGTAAAAAAAAATGAAAATGGAGGTGAGAGGAGAGAGCACAGGGCCGGGGGCTGTGGAGCTGGGGGCCCCGTGTTCTACATTGACCTGTTGCCTGGAATTCAGGCCTGGGCCTGTGCTGCAGAGCTGACTCCACTTTTCAGTGGAGACTTTCACTTTTAGACTGCCCCAGGGCTGTGCTTTGAATTATGCTCTTTCATCCTTGGCCTTGCTCTGACCTGCTGTCTTCCTTCTACCCTTCCCAGGCCTCAGGACGCTGGCAGAGGAGTAAGGACACTTGTGGGATCTTGGCTAGCATTTCGGGTCCCGTGTCCGCTGCTCTCGGACTGTGGTCTTGGGCATGCTTCCTTGCTGCTCTGGGAGTGTTGCCTCATTTCTGACCTGAGCATATAAGCATTCCGCACATTCTAAGGGTTAAATGAAGTTACGTTTACGAACGTACTTTTTCTCTTGGGCTTTTTCCTATAGGTGTCCAAAGGTGAACCTGTGCAATTGGCCCTGGGGAGGAACAGAGAAGTGAAATGCCGCAGCGTTAAGAATCAGTCATAGTTCAGAAGCGGGTGGGGTGGGGGTTAGGGACGAAGGCTAAACCTTTATGATAGAGGTGGTTAAGTGAGGCTGGTCAAGGCAAGTGACTCTCCCAAGGTCAAGGGGACGTGCATCCTGGACAGGGTTTGACGTGGGTGGAATTTTTTTTTTAAAGATTTTGTTTATTTGACAGAGATCACAAATAGGCAGAGAGGCAGGCAGAGAGAGAGGGGTAAGCAGGCTCCCCGCTGAGCAGAGAGCCCGATGTGGGGCTCGATCCCAGGGCTCTGAGATCATGACCTGAGCTCACAGCAGAGGCTTAACCCACTGAGCCACCCAGGCGCCCCACATGGGGTGAATTTTGTAAGCCTTTGTCAGAGTATCAATACCTTTTCCCTGTTCTTTTGCCCCCTTCCCTGTAGGATGCTCTGAGTTTTTGGCTGCAGGCCGGTGTGGATGGGTTCCAGGTTCGGGACGTGGAGAGTCTGGAGGTGAGTCCCTTTCCATGTGAGAGGCAGAGCCTGGGTGAGAGCAGAGGGACTCTCGAGGGTTTGGTAGCATTCCCTTGTCCTTGACTTGGCTTTTTCTCCTCCAGGATGCACCTTTGTTCCTGGCTGAGTGGCAGAACATGACCAAGAGCTTCAGTGAAGATAGGTGAGGGCTAGACCTCTCCCGCCGGCTCTGCTGCATTCTGAGATGCTCCCGTTGAGGGCTAGGCCCCGGGACGAGGACTTCCCAGTCCAAAGAACCTTCTCCACCTTCATTCTTTTCTTGCTCTTTACCAACCTGGCCCCCCACCCCTGCTCTGTGCAGGCTGCTGATTGCCGGGACCGAGTCCTCTGACCTTCGGCAGATCCTGAGCCTGCTCGGGTCCACCAAGGACCTGTTGTTGACGAGCTCATACCTGTCAAGCTCTGGTTCCAGTGGGGAGCGCATGGAATTCTTGGTCACCCAGTATCTGAACGCCACTGAGGATCACTGGTGCAGCTGGAGCGTGAGTACCATGGTGTGGGGGGGAGGAGGCGCCAGCTGGTGGGCAGGGGTGGGGGCGCTCGGGGAGGCAGAGGCGGGCTTTGGGGTTCACCTCCGTGCGTCCATTCCCGCAGCTGTCCCAGACAGGGTTCCTGGCTTCCCTCGTGCCGGCTCACCTCCGCCGTCTCTACCAGCTGCTGCTGTTCACCCTGCCCGGCACCCCGGTTTTCAACTACGGAGATGAGATTGGCCTGGAGGCAGCTGCCCTTCCTGGCCAGGTACGGCTTGCCGCCTACCCCCCCGCACGCTGTGGGGAGGTTGTGTGGGTGGCAGCAAGCAGACGGGTGCCTTGTCTGAAACCGAGTCTGATCCCCGGTTAGTCCCCTGATCGGTTGCTGTGCGGCCTCGGCAGGTCATTTCCCTGCCGTCGCCTTGATCATCTCTTCTGGGATATTGCGCTTCTTGTAGGATTCAGTGAGAGCCTATTTTAAGATGCGGTGGCTGAGCTGACCCCCGCTGGGTATTCGGATGGGAGCCAGCCCTTGCCTGACCCCTCATTCGTTCATTCGTTCTCGCATTCACGGGACTCTGTGCCCTCCAGCAACTCCTGGTTCAGGAGAGGGCCCAGAGGAGTCCGAGAAATGCAGGGCAGCCCTTGCTGTGGTCGGGGTAAGGGCACGAAGGCGCTGGCTTACCTTTAGCCATAGGCTTGGAGGTTGGTACCCCGGCTGATGTGCATGGAGCTGCTGTCTGGTTACTCCGCGGTTTTCTGGGGTCACTGCTCTGTGCCCCCCGCAGAGGATACAGCAGTGCACAGGAGAGCTGCAGGTGGTGAAGTTAGATAATAAAACAGAATGAAGGTGCCCGGTACTGCTCAGTGCTGTGCAAGAGAGAGCAGGGCCGGGGGCCTGGAGGACAGGGATGGGGGACGTTTTCTGTCGAGGGGCCATAGAAGATCCGGTGGGGCAGCAGAGCAGAGGCCGGAGGGCTGTGAGGGAGCTGGCTATGGCCGTCTGGGAAAAGAGCCCTCAAGGGTAGAGCCCTGTGTGGGCAGCGACCCGAGGCACGAGCCTGCCTTGCTTGTCCAGTCGAAGTCAGGCCACGGTCGGGCCACACTCGGGGACGGTGTGGGACAAGGAGAGGGAGGAGAAGGGAGAGCGGGCCCAGGCCTTTTCCAAGTCCTGTTTTCTCTGCTCAGCCTGCGAAGGCTCCATTCATGCTCTGGGATGAGTCCAGCTTCCCCAACACCTCAGGACTCGGAAGTACCAACATGAGTGTACAGGTAAGGGTTTTGGGTGGGCCAGGCCTGCTCAGCAGAGGGTGGGCAGGTGGCTTCTAGAAGCTTGCGCCGAGGGGCGTCCTTCATCTTTTCCTGCTCTCCGTGGTCCTTTGCAGAGCCAGAGTGAAGACCACGGTTCCCTCCTCTCCCTGTTCCGGAGGCTGAGCGACCAACGGGGCAAGGAGCGCTCTCTGCTGCACGGAGACTTCCACGTGCTGTCCTCCCCTGAGCCTGACCTCTTCGCCTACATCCGCCACTGGGACCAGAACGAGCGCTTCCTGGTGGTGCTCAACTTCGGGGGTGTGGGCCACACTGCCATGTTGGGGGCCTCTGGTGTGCCGGCCAGCGCCAGCCTGCCGGCCAGTGTCAACCTGCTGCTCAGCACCGATGTGGGCCGTGAGGAGGGCGTGTCTCTGGAATTGGAGCACCTGAACCTGAAGCCGTATGAAGGGCTGTTGCTCCGCTTCCCTTACGTGGCCTGACAGGACCCCCCTCCCCTCACCTGGGCCCTTCAGATCCTGGTTTCTTTTCCTGCTTTTTTTTTACTGTTACAGATTACAGATGAAACCCCAGATTAAAGTGTGTTCTGGCTTCAAATAAAAGCCACTCCCATCTGGTGAGGTCTTGCCTTCTCTCCACTTCTCTGTCGGGGCAGGGGCACCCCTCCCTGCTCCCCCTCCCCCTCCTTCCTTCCCCTCTGCCCCCATCCCCCCAGACCTGCCCATCCTGATCAGAGCCAGAGAGTTTCGTGCATCTGCTCTAGCCCAGGGAGGGAGGGGCCTTTCAAGCTCACAACAACATGGGGTCCGGGCTAGGACTAGCATCGGGCCGGGGGCCTCTCCTGGAGGTCTTGGGTCTTAACTGCTTTTTCCCCTTCTCTTCCTCAGCAATGGTCTCCAGCCAAATGTGGTCAGGTTTCCTTGTTTTTGCAGACTTGGCCTTTCAGGGAGGAAGAGGGAGAGGCGGGGGGGCTTGTTTTCCAAGAGGTACTTCTAAAGGATACTGGAGGGCATTCGTTCAACAGGACTCGCCTGTGTCCTTAGCACATTGACAGTTGTTTCCGGTGCTGGGGTTCCAGGAGGGAACAAAGTATAAAATCCCTCTCTCCTTGGGGCTTCTAGTTCAGTGCGGAGATGGAGGAGAAAGGTGAATGCCATTTAGAGGGCCGTGGATGGAGTGATGGGGAAACAGTAACAGGGGAGGGAGGGCGGGGCCCGGAGTGGAGGGAGTTTGGGGAGGGGCTGGAGGCATCCTCTCCTGGAAGGGGATGTTGAAATGGAAGGAGGGGGTTCCTTTGCCAGATACCTGGGGAAGGGGGTGTCCCGGGGCCCTTGGGCAAGGGTATGCCTTACTCAAGGATCAGGGTATGGGGTCTCATTGGCAGGGGTGAGGCAGATCACGAAGGTCCCAGTTAAGGCAGTCACAAAGAATTTGGCCAATAGCACAGTCTGAGGACACAGTCCCACATAACTGCCCTCACTTCAAACACCAGCTGCAAGTCACAGGCCTCAAACCATCCTCTGTGGATAGTTTGCTAGAATGACTTACAGAACTCAGGAAAGCCCCAAGATGATGGTGTTTTAATAGCGGAAGGATGCATGTGCCACCAGAGGATGGGGTGTGTAGGGGGGAGTCTGGGGGGGCTCGAGGAGTGAAGCTCTCAGAGGGTTGTTGTCCTCTCCCCGTGGAGCACTGGACCCTGGTTTATGATGCCCAGTGTGGCCCAGCAGGGAAGCTTCCCTGAGCCTACATGGCCAACCTCGAGTCTCCACTTCCTCCCAGAGGTCGTGTGTCCCAAAGCACTTCTTGTAAGTCACACTGTTAGACTGACTGACGTCTGAGGGCTCCAGGTAAACACTCCTGTCAGGACATTTCAGGGGCTTAGATGTTGGCTAAGCTGAACTGCGCTCCACACACGGTCTGAGGGAGTGGGATGGCAGTTGGAGGGCTCCGAGCAGCCAGTGTGGTCCGGCTTTGATTTTCGAGGACTCCCGGGCTGTCCTGCTAGCTGGGAGGCTAGGTCGGGGGTGGTTAGGGCTGCAGTTTACTAGCCTTACGGGGGTAGCAGTAGTGGACGAGCTATGTGCACAGACTTTGCAGGTAGATCCATGGGATTTTCTGTAGGATCTTTCTCCGGCAGTCCTGATCCTTAGGTTGGCCTCACAGCCCTGGGGGTTAAGTTGGGCCCTCCCAGCTTTCTTAGGGAAAAGAACAGTTGATTCCTACAGGATGGAACTGGGCCTCTAAGGGGGTCCTAGTACAGGGGACAGGTCAAGAGACTAGATGCTCCAGTGAAGGCCTGATCCACGTTTGCTCACTTTGGTTTCCCTCACCCTGCACCCGAGCCAAGGCTGCAATGGCATACACTCTGGTGCCAAGGTCACAGTTCCCGTGAAGACGCCCTTGGCAGCCAGCCAGCTGGGCCTCGGTTCTTTCTGCCTTCCTCATCCCTTCTGCCTCCTACTTCCTACCGCCTCCGGGTTCTGGCCCTTGTCTGGTCTGGGCCGCTCCTCCCTGAGGCTCCGCTCCCAGGGGGCTGACTCCAGCCTCCCTGTTTCTCTCTCGCTCTGCCCTGGCCTCCCCTCTGGCCCGGGAGGCATCGCGGTATCACTTAAACATGGAACCTCATCCTGATTTCGTGCTTTGCAATTTCCTGTAGACTTTCACTTTTTCGAAAGCCCTTTCCCTGTTACAGTGGGGTATTGAGTAGCCTAGGGGGGTTCCTGGATATAGAAAAGTCAGGATGATTATAAGGTTTTGGCCCAGTAGTGGGGAGACTGTTAGAGGAACAGGTTTAGTTTTTACAAAGATCATAAAAGACACCACGTGAACTGTTTGAAGGCGTGTGTTCAGTGGCATTAAGTATATTCACGCTGGCCTGACCAACGCCACCATCCACCTCCAGAACACCATCATGTCGACCTAATGTACCCATTGAACAGAACTCCGTCCCTCTGTATTTTAAAATTTTTAAAAAAAGATTTTACTTATTGGAGCACAAGCAGGGGGAAAGGCAGGGGGAGAGGGAGAAGCAGACTCCCTGCTGAGCACGGATCCCCATATGGGTCTTGATCCCAGGACTCTGAGATCATGACCTGAGCCACCTAGGCACCCCCACCCCCACCCCTGGCCCATATTCATTTTTATTTTTATTTTATTATTTTTAAAAGATTTAATTTATTTGACAGATCATAAGTAGGCAGAGAGGTAGGTGGGGGTGGGGGGAAAGCAGGCTCCCTGCTGAGCAGAGAGCTCTATGTGGGGCTCGATTCCAGGACCCTGAGATCATGACCTGAGCTGAAGGCAGAACCTCAACCCACTGAGCCACCCAGGTGCTCCCATATTCGTTTTTAAAATAGAAAATGAAGAAACCAAACATTAAAGGAAGACACAGGAACTCCCAAAGATACTGGGGGACATCCTGGTCATGGTCAGACCTTGGTGCCATGGGGAACATGAGGAGATCAATGAGGGGCTCTGAGTCTGCAAGAAAGACCCGTGCCACGGGGGGCCTCACATTCACCCCTGTGTCAAAGGAGGAAGGAAGTGAGAGGCAGATGTAGGCAGAAGCCCTCTCAGCCCCCCAACTACCCTGGGAAGGAGGAATTCTCACCCCTCCCCCATTATTATAGTCGAAGCAGGTGGCCAGGATGCAGAGTCCTCTGGAAAAATCTTAACATTCACTGTCCAGTGAATTGGAATCTCCAAGGGGGTGAGCCTGGGAGTTAATTTTTTTTTTTTAAGATTTTATTTATTTATTTGACAGAGATCGCAAGCAGGCAGAGAGGCAGGCAGAGAGAGAGTGAGAGGAAGGGAAGCAGGCTCCCTAGTGAGCAGAGAGCCGGATGTGGGGCTCCATCCCAGGACCCTGGGATCATGACCTGAGCTAAAGGCAGAGGCTTTAACCCACTGAGCCACCCAGGCGCCCTGTGGGAGTTCATTTTTAACCCGCTTTCTCAAATGATTCCCACAGCACTTTGGGAATCACTAGATCAATGTTTTGCAAACTTGCTGAATTATATCTGAGGAGCAAAGAGGAGGGCCAAGAAGTCCCAGTTTTTCTCCTGAATGTCCTGTTCCAGCAGGATCTGGGAGAGGACACCAGAATCTCTGTAAGAAGCTGAGATAAGAACAGGACAGAACGCGGCTCTCACTGGTAGGGAGCGATATGATCAGGTTTGAGTTGCAAGAAGCTCACTTCGGCGCTGGTGTCGGGGAAGAAGAGGAAGGTGGCCAGGAGCCTTCTAAGAGGCTGCCCGAACAGCCCGGGGAGGATGCAGAACTGAAGGAGGCAGAGGCTGTGGGGTTGGAGAGGAGGGGATGGTTTGGAGAGATGTTTCAAGAGAAGAAGCTTCCGGGGTCACCTGAGTGGCTCAGTGGGTTAAGCCGCTGCCTTCGGCTCAGGTCATGATCTCGGGGTCTTGGGATCGAGTCCCGCATCGGGCTCTCTGCTCAGCAGGGAGCCTGCTTCCTCCTCTCTCTCTCTCTCTCTGCCTGCCTCTCTGCCTACTTGTGATCTGTCTGTCAAATAAATAAATAAAATCTTAAAAAAAAAAAAAAAGAAGAAGAAGCTTCCGATTTCCTGAGTGCCTAGGAAGGATGGACTTGACATGAAGGAAGAAGGGAGCTGTGCGGTGATGCTGAGCTTCTGGGGAAGCAGCCCGGGGTCCTCGAGCTGGGTGGGGGAGGCAGGAAGAGAAGCAGCTGTAGGCGGGAAGGGGACCAGCTCCGCGTAGATGTGCTTGGGTGTAGGTGTCCTTGGACTTGTGGGTGGAGGCTTCCGGCAGGGGAGGGTCTGCCGCTCAGCAGAGGGGTAGAGATGGGGTTCATACCGTGAGTGTGAAGGGCGCCCTGGGGAGCAGGGGGGGGAAGAGGGCGGAAGGGAGAGGTTGGAGCCCCGAAGCCTGGCACCATTTACAGGACAGACATGGAAGAGGGGCCCGGGAAGAGAACAGAGCCCTGGGGGCGTGCGGGTGGGAAGGCAGGACGAGGAGACCAGGCTGGTGTCAACTAGAGCAGAGCTGTCCCAGGTGGCCTTCAGTTTGGCGACGTCATTGGTGGTCTTCCGGCAGCCCCCTCCAGACCGTTTCCAGGGGACGATGGGGAAATGGAGTTTTCTAATTCTAAGGGTAGGAGGGATTCGCGCAAGTTTCTAGATAGTCTTAGTGGGTGCTCCTGGTTTTCTTCAGCAGCAGAGGAATTTATTGAAAGGCCATCAGGAACTGCCAGGAGGAGGGAGGACCAGACTTGGAAAATGGGCAGGAATCAAGTGCCAAGCAGCAGGAAGGACAATTGTCTTTTCACTGGAACAGCCTGAGAGGCTGCCACCAGGGGACACACTGCCAGTGTGTGTGCGGTTGGGCCCAAAGCCGTGGGCTGTGGGGATGGGGCGTGGGGGACACTGAAATTCAGACCCCAGGTCCCATGCCTGCCCAGAGGGGCACCCTTTCCCAGTTCACACTGGGGTGCTGGTTAACCTATGGTTAACCTAGGGGGCGTCCTGGATATAGAAGGGGTCAGGATGATTATAGGTTTTGGCCAGAGCAGGCAGAAGACAGGATGTACCTTGACTGAGGTGGGGAAGACTGCCCGAGGCACAGACTTAAAAGGAGAAATAAGCAGTTTGGCTTTGCTGCCTCTGAGATTGGACAGGCACCTGGTGGAAATGTCAGGATGTTAGCAGGGCGTACTGCCCCAGCATTAGCGCAGTGACCTGGGCTACAGATTTGAACCTGGGAGTCAGGGGTACAACTGGCATGGAGAGCCGCAGAATGGCAGGAGGAGACCAGAAGGGTAAGGGTAGAGAGGCCAGAGAAGAGGAGCAAGGGGCCAGAGCAGGTGAGAAGCCAGCAACAGACACCGAGAGCGAGGGGCAGCGAGGTGGATGGGAGGGGGTGCCCTGAAGACCAGGCACTGGGGAAACATTGGGTCCCACGCTGCTGGGGGGCCCAGTGGGAACACAGTGTCTAGGCTGTTACGTTTATCAGCATGGAGGCCTTTGGTGACCTTGACGAGAGCAGTTTTGGTGGAGGCTGCGGCAAAAGCCAACTGGAAGGGGCTCCGGAGGGTCCAGGGAGAGAATTCGGAGTCCGTGCCTGTAGACAGGGAGCTATTAAGGAAGAGACGGAAATGAGGGGGTAGCAGCAAGAAGAAGGGACCAGACGTCTTTGGTTTCTTAAAGATGGGAGCAGCGACCGTGCATTTGCTTAGGTGAAAAGGGAAAATGCCAGAGGGAGGACCCTGGAGGGGTGGATGCCTTGCGGGTGGGAAAGGGGGCAGGATCTAGGGTGAGGTTGTGGGGGGAGGAGGGCCTGCGATATCGCACTGTCACACGCGAGGCACGCAGACGAGGACGGAGTGGCGGGGTAGACGTGGTGGGAGTTTGTGGAATTCTACCCCCCAGATTGCTTTTTATTTTCTCGGTGAAATAGGAAACAAGGTCCTTGGCTGAGCGTGAGGACTGGGGCCTCTCCAGGGTGGGAGGTTTGAGGAGTGGGGACACGTATGAATAAACATCCAGGATGGTCCCATTCACAGCGTCTGGAGGGAGACTGACAGCAAGCACCTCATCTCCCGGTTAGATGTGCGGAATCTCGGGGACACCCCAGACCTTGGCAGTCAGCACCTGAATTTGCACGTTGGATCCCAGGTGACCCAGGCGAGCTCCAGGTGGACAAGCCCTGATGTAGGAGAGTGGGAAGGCCATGTAAATGGGCCGCCTGGCAGTGTAGACAATCCTTTTCGGACCTGCCTTTGTTCCTCTTGGTGCTAATGGAATGTCAGCACTTGGCCTTAAAAATTCCAGGTCCCAGGGCACCTGGGTGGTTCAGTGGGTTTAGCATCTGCTTTTGGCTCAGGTCATGATCCTAGGGTCTAGGGATCGAGTCCCACATCAGGTTCCTTGCTCAGCAGGGACCCTGCTTCTCCCTCTGCCTACTGCTCCCCCTGCTTGTGCTCTCTCTCTCTCTGACAGATAAATAAATAAAAATCTTTTTTTAAAAGATAAATCTTTTTTTAAAAGATTTTAAAATCTTTTAAAAAAAGATTTTTATTTATTTATCTGACAGAGAGAGAGATCACAAGTAGGCAGAGAGGCAGGCAGAGAGAGAGGGGGAAGCAGGCTCCTGCTGAGCAGAGAGCCCGATGCGGGACTCAATCCCAGGACCCTGAGATCATGATCCGAGCTGAAGGCAGAGGCTTAACCCACTGAGCCACCTAGGCACCCCTAAATAAATAAAAATCTTAAAAAAAAAAAAAATCCAGGTCCGTCTAACTGGTGGAGATGAAAATAACCCTGGCTCAGCCTAAAGAGAAAAAAATGTTCCCTTTTTTTTCTGAAGCCACGGAAATGAAAGCAGCTTCTTTCCTGCAGCTGAAAACCATTCTTGCAAATGTTACTGCTTACAAGAGAATCTTGTCAGACAATCACATGTAAGAGGCGGTTGCTTTGTCCTGTGAAAGTAACCTTTAACTTTTACAAAGCTTGTGATTCTGATCGCTTGTCTTCCTTAATAATGGGTTGCCCTGGCAATAATATTTAAATTCACTTCTCTGTTTTCTCGAAGGTATAAATACCTGTGAGTTTCTTTGTTAAGGCAGAAGGGGAGCATGGGGCACCTCCCTCGGGTCCCACATGCCCCACACACCCCACACGCAGGAGATAATGGAATCCCGGTGATTGTGACTGTGAGGTCTCTACAACAGACTTCGAGGGTCTGGTCTCGTTCAAATGAACACCCAGGGGACAAGGGCACACCTTGTGGGGGTGGAGGGCAGGGGGCGCGAGAGGTCCCCGTGTTAAGGATACCTTTGGGAAGAAGGCCAGGAAGCTGACCGAGGACGAGTACAAGGAGACGTGGGTGGCACCATGGGGCCCACTGGCTGATGGTGTCGGTCTACGAATGTGGCAGGACCTTTTCTCCAGCCATCCTTGGCTGTCCACACATGGGATCAGGGAAGCTGGATGGTGGGGTTCATCTGGGTAGTCTCTTTGCAGTGGAAACCCGGGGCCCGGGGGCCATGGACAGCTGTGGCATGGATGAGAGATTGCCCGGTGCCGGCTTCTCAGGGGAGGAAGCTCGACGGCAGGGGAGGGGAGAAGCAGTGCCTCCCTCCAGGCAGCAGCTGAGCACTCTGGGATAGTAGGGAGGTCTCTCGGGCTGAGGAGATCATGACATTGGCTCTGCCCCGTCTAAACCCATTAGCTCAGTTTCCTCATGTAGGAGATGATCTGAACTCTTTACTCACAAAACTTACGACACCAAATTGTGTGTGTGTGTGTGTGTGTATTTTCTCACACCAGCCAACTTCTCCTACAATTCAGTTCAATTCTTCTACAGTTCAATGCAATTCTGGCACTATCTACCAGGGTCCCTCTCAGATCCCACAGTTCTAAGGGCTTAGTCCCCCAGACTGCCATTCTTTGAGATGCCCGTCGTAAGTGCCAGGTTGTCCCCGGAAATTCTGACCAACGGGCTAACAATTCAAAGGGCTCCATGGGTTTCAGAATTCTCTAGGACGATGCACCCAACTCAGGAAAGTGCTTTCCTTACCATTAACAGTTTCTTATAAAAGTTACAACTCAGGAACGGATACATAGAAGAGATGTAAGGGGCAAGGTTCGGGGGAGAGAAGGTGCACAGGGAACGTCCATGCCCTCTGGGCATACATACCACCCTCCCAGCACCTTGATGTGTAAGCAGTTCTGGAAGCTCCCTGTTCTCTGTCATTTAGGAGTTTTTATGGAGATGCCATCATGTAGGCATGACGGATCAAGTCCTCGGCCAGTAGTGATCGGAAGGAAATCTCCGGCTCTTCTCCCTTCCCCGAGGTCATGGGTGGGACTGAAAGTTGCAAGCTTCTTTTTAGGGGTTGGGTCCTCTGGCAACCAGCCCTCCTATCCCCCTCGAGCTCTGTAGGGTCCCTCCACACCAACGGTTTCATCGTTGTCATAAACTCTGATCCTGGTTCCTGACACAGAGCTCCCAAATCCCTTGGAATTTCCTGGGTGATAGGAGTGCCTTTTTTTCTTTTTTTTTCTTTTTTTTTTTTTTTTTAAGATTTTATTAATTTATTTGACAGAGAGAAAGATCACAAGTAGGCGGAGAGTCAGGCAGAGAGAGAGAGAGAGAAGCAGGCTCCCGCTGAGCAAAGAGCCCGATGCGGGGCTCGATCCCAGGACCCTGAGATCATGACCTGAGCCGAAGGCAGCGGCTTAATCCACTGAGCCACCCAGGTGCCCCAGGAGTGCCTTTTTTTCTAATGTGATGGCTCTCGTTAGGCTCCTGGATAGCTTTGAGAGGGGCCTTAGGAGCTTGGAACTTTGAGCAACCATTTCAGCTTCCAGGGAGCAGAGAGGGACTAGAGGTTGAGTTAATAATCCACCACACTTACCTCCATAAAATCCCGGCAGTATGGGGTTCGAGGGGTCCCCAGTCAGTGAACACATTCTTGTGCTGGGAAGGGGGTGCACCCCACTTCCATGGGAACAGAAGGTCCTGACTCGGGACCCTCTGGACTTCACTGTTCCTCTGTCCATTCTTTATCGTCTCCATCATATAACCCGTAAATGTGTTTATCCAAGTTCCCTGAGCAAAGTATTGAACCGGAGGAGGGGGTTGTGGGAATTCCCAACTTGTAGCCAAATCAGACAGAAGTCTGGGTCCCCTCACGACCCACTACTTGAGATTGGTGGAATGAGGGGGAAGTCTCGTGGCCCTGAACCCTTAGCCCGTGGGATCTGATGTTAACTACAGGTAGATAGTGTCAGAATCAGTTGTTGGACACCTGGCTGATGTTGGAGAATTAGCTGATGTGGAAACAAACAAACAAACAAACAAACAACTGCTATTTGGTGTCAGAAATTTTGTGAGTAGAGTGTAAAGAAAACAGAATTTTTAGTGGGGCAAGAAAATTCCAGACAGAGGAACTAGAAGGAGTGAAAAGCATGAATGAGTGGGCTTGGGGCCTGTGTGAGGACCAGGGGAATTTCCGGGGCTGTCTAGGGTTCATGGGATGAGGGGGTCACAGAAGAGCCTGGATGGAAGGCTGTTGGAGGCTGATGGCCTTGCATTTTTATCTCAAGCTATTGGCCAGTTGTTAGCAAAAGATTGGCAGCATCGGATCTATGTTTTGGCAAAATCCCCTTGGCTGAAGCGTGGAGAATGAACGGGAATGGGATCAATTAAGTCAGGGGTTGGCAAACTACGGCTGGTTGGCCTGGTTTTGTACCCATTGTAAGTTAAGAATGAGTTTTGCATTTTTAAATGGCTGGGAAAAAAAAATCAAAGGAAGAATAAGGTTTTGTGACACATGAATATTACATGCAATTCAAAGCTCAGTGTAATTTAAATAAAGTTTTGTTGGAACATGGCCATGTTCATTCACTTAGGTATTGTTTATGGCTGCTTTTTCCTACAATGGCACAACCGAACAGTTGTGACAGCGACTATAATATGTAAGTAACTGCATAATATCCTTAATTTTGCCTCTTGGTCCACAGAACCTAAAATATTTACTATCTGGCCCTTTATAGAAAAGGTTTGTTAACCCCTGAATTAATGGGTATTTTAAGCAGTTCAGGCACTGTTGCACTAGGGTGGTGATGGGCAGACAGGGAGCGCTGGACGAATTTAGGAACTGTTCAGGAGGTGGACTGACCAACTGGTACAGGGAATTGAGAAGGAAAAGGAGTCCAAGATGAAGCACAGATTTCTGAATTGAGTGCTGCGTGGATGGTGGTGCTAGCCAGGCCAGGAACACCGGGAGGGGGAGTAGAACTGGGGGGCGTACCGAGACCTGTAGGACCTACGGGGAGAGTGACGGTAGTTTTCAGGCTTATTTTGTGTGATAGTCTGATTCCTGGAGTTAGGCAGTTTGTGTGTGTTAAAGATGCAAAGAACAAAGGCATCACCTCAAAGTCTTTGGAGCTTGCGGCTGGTGTGGGACACCTGCTATTCCAAAGGCTTTGGTGCTGTAAAGGTAGGCGGTACCCTGTCTAAATGTCCAGCTGGATCAGTGTCTGTTCTGTACAATCAGAGCCCGGCTCCAAGAAATGAAACTGATGATTCCAAAAGCCTGGGGGGAGGCCCTGGGAGAACATGGGGGGGCTGGGCTGTCCCTCCATGCCAAGCACCCCCCCACCCCCCTGCCCCCATCCGTCTCTTACTTGTCTGGTGAAGCCGGCGTACAGGAGGACAGGCTTGCCCCAGCAGGTTTAGCCTGGTAGCCAAGTGAACTGGTCCTTCCCGGGCCTCGGGTTCCTGCCAAGATGTGGGGCAGTTGCTGAGGTGGCCAATGATCTACTCTATCTTTTGCCTTGGGGTCCTGCTCTCTGGGAAGAAACCCCTGGCAGGTATTAAGCGCCGAGTCTCGGCAGGGCAATTCCCTAGGTTGCCAGCAGATGGCGCTCAAGTGATACGGTGAGAACCGCCGGGTGGCGGGGAGGGGGCAGCCCGGACGACAAAGTCCTACCCGGTGCCCCTTCTCTAGGCCCGCTCCAACTTGGTAGGGGCAGGAGGTGGCATTCACAAAGCCACCTCATTCTTTCCTCACTTCCTGTTCACGTTGGAAACAGCCCTTGTTCCCAGGGCCAAGGAAGACACCTTCAGGGCAGGGTGGTGGGGGTGGGGGTTGCGGGGGTGGTTTGGGATGTTTGGGGTGGACTGACGCCATATCCAGCCACCTTCTCCTGTCAGCCTCAAGCCATTTCCTCCATCTTCTGGCAGCTGGCTTTGAAGGACTCTTGCTACAGAGGCTTGCAGGGCCCAGGCCCCATGTTTGGGATGCTGCCTTCGTGGACTGCAAGTCCTCCCCGACCCTCCTTTCGGCAAGACCCGCTTCTCCCCCCACAACACCCCCTCCCAGGCGGGGGTGGGGGATGGGCCTCTGGACTTGGTAAAGGCACGGCTGGAGGTGTAGGGAAATGTGTGGGTCCCGAACAGCCTCAAACTCTGGTAACACTGGTCATTGCTCGCAGAGCCTGGGAAGGGCTTTCTTCCTAATCTCTCCAGCCCTCTTCCCTCTTCTGCCAGGAGCTCCTTCCCCTTGAGGAGACTGAAAATAAGAGACTTGCCTAGGGTTGCCTGGTGGGGGCCATGGGCAAGGTAGGACTCGCGCTTGCGACAAGGGACAAGTGTGAACCGCTAGCCCCATTCCTGATGGGAACACCAGGACCTCCCTCTCCTGGCTTCCGGATTCCAGAGCTCCTCTCCTCCTAAGGCTGCTGCTCGGCTTCCTCACTCTCTCTGCCACCAAGACTGCTTTTCCAGTGCCTTTGCCACAGGGCCGGGCATTGAACCATAAAGGGGGCTCAGGGCTACAAGGGAGCAGTGGTGAAGAATGGGTGCTCCCAGCGTCTAGAGGTGACATAGTGTGGGAAGCTTTCCTTTTTCTGGGGTGCTGACTGCTGTGTGTGGGGGGGGTGACCTTCTATGCCCTCTCTGTAAAAAGTTCAGCCCACCCAGGACCTCATTCCTTTAACCAGCATTTCTCAAACTTTAGCCTGCATCAGCACACCCAGAGGGTTTGTTGAAGCACAGGCTGGGCTCGCTCGACCCCTAGAGTTTCTGGATCAGTAACCCTGGGGTGACTCCACTTAGAGATCTAACAAGTTCCTGAGTGATACTAATGCTACTGGTCAGGACGGTGGTGTCTTCAAGGATTAACTCGGGAGGTCTGGGTGGTCCAAACCCGGCACATTCTGGAGAAAGGTTTGGTCCTCGTCCAGGGTCGTGGGAGATCACCCCAGGCCCTTGGAATATCCCACCTGATAAGAGTGTCTTTGTTTACCTGAGGGCCCTGGGTCTCGTGGTATCAGATTAGCCTCGGAGGGGCTGGACACTGAGTAACTAAGGCCAGCCAAGTGGGTCAGCCAGGCTTACATGAGCAATTTCCAGTTGAAACATTGGACACCAAGGCTCAGGTAAGCTTTGTGGTTGGTAATCTTTCATGCATGTTGTCACACATGGAAGGCTTAAATGACTTCTTAAATGACCCCATGACTCCTGCTGGGAGAGGACAACTGGAAGCTTGCACCTGGTCTCTTTTAGACTCTGCCCTATGTGTTATTAGCGTTTGCTGATTTTTTTTTTTCCCTAAAGAGGGGGAGTCAGAGTATACAGAGAGAGCAGGGGAAGGACAGACGCGCCCAGTGTGGAGCCCAGCGCAGGGCTCCGTCCCACAACCCAGAGATCATGACCAGAGCACAAATCAAGAGTTGGGATGCTTAACCGACTGAGCCACCCGGGCGCCCCTCCTTTGCTGATTTTAATTTATATTCTTTTACTGTAATAGATTTTAACCATGAGTGTAACAGCTCTGCTGAGTTAGGTGTGTTTTTCTAGCAAATCATTGAACCTAAGTGTGCTCCTGAGGACACCGAGAACCACTACTCTGTGCTGTGGGGCTGACCTCTCGAAGATTCCTTTGCTTTAAGCTTTAGGGCCCCCTCACCCATGAGATGCCTAGAACCTGGCCTGAGGGTCCCCTTTATGGAGTGCTTTGGTCTGGACCCCAAGTGTCCCCTCTCCCTAGTCCACGGGTCAGGAGGCTGTGAATTGCCTGGAAGGCTGGGTGTTGCTTTGTAGGCTAACCCTGAATGGTCCTCCTGGGTCAGTGGGCCCTGGTCTCCCCATCTGTAAATGGAGCCTTGCAGCAGTTCTACTCTCTCTGGTTCTCGTAGGCCCCCAGAGCAGCCACATATGACAAAGCTGATAGAGCATATGCTGGGCTACGGGCAAGGGCAATGTATTTTACTTGGCCTCCCTACCGCCCATGAACGACCTACTCACCTGAGCCGGGGACCTTGGAGTGCTGGGGCCCACAGGTTTCAGGAGATCGAGACACTCAGTGCTGCCCCTGCTGGGACTGCCTGTTGCACAGTACTTGGGCCCTCTCTGTCCCATTCTGCCCTGGCCTAAGCCCAGGCCCACGATCCAACACAGGGAAGAAGGTCCCAGAGTGCCCTCTGGGTATGTGGCTTTATTCACAGACTCAGCACTTGCTGAGAATAAAAGGAAAGAACATCGGGGGTGGGGCCAGGCTGGGTCCGGAGATTAGGGCGGCTGGGAGGCCATGCACGGGTTGGACTGGGAGCTCACAGGAGAGGACCCGTCGGCTGGGCCAGGCCTGTGTGGGGCAGGCTGGACGCAGGCAGCATGCGGGAGACCTGGCTAGGCCTGCGTGGAGCAGTCCATCAGGTGGCGGCTGTGAGCCAGGGAGGGAGGGAGGGACCGAGGGTTTCTCTGGGGCAGAGGGTATGGGTGTGGGGCTGGACAGCAGGCACCCCTGCCCCTCATTCCCAGGGAAACGACAGAGTGGGACAGTCAGAACACCTGGAGCCTGGTCCTGCTCCTGTCTCGGGACTTGGTGTGTGACGGCAGCCAAGCTGGTCTCTTCTGGTGACATTGTCCTGCTGATGCTTGGACGTTTGCTGTGGGGACACTCTGGGGACATCTGTAGGGAGTTCAGACAACCCTGGAGAGTGTGCCTAGGACCCAGCTTGGGCGCGGCAGGGGTGGGGTGGGATGGAGTGGGGGGGTGGAGGTGAGGGGTGTGGGGGGGCTGTGCCCGGGGAGAGAGGGGATACCCAGTATCCAGCCAGGGGGTGCTGCCTTGGAGCCAAGCTTTCCTCTCAGTGGTTGGCATCAGCTCCCTGCTGTTGGCCCGGGGGTGGGGTGGGGCTGGGTACCATCTCCCACCGCCATCCCCCCATGGGGCCAGCCCCTGGGCCAGGGATGACTGAAATGTGAACCTACTTACTCCTGGCCTGGCCTGCTGGCTCCCCACGGATTTCCTGCCTGAAGGCAAACAAGGGATCTAAAAGCTTGGATCCTCCCCTCCCCTGCCTTCTTCCTGGTGACAGCCCATTCCCACCCAGCAGGGAACAGAAAAACCAGTTCCCCCGGTTCAGGGTTCAGGTTCGTTCCCTGCTTGGGAATAGCAACAGTTTGGAAAGCTGGCAGGGTCTGTCTGGGCTGTCCAGGAAGGTGACCTACGGCTCTCCCCCGCCCCCTGGAAGCCTGGTGAGGACAGAGCAGGGCCCTGGGTCTGAGGTCGCAGCCCCTGCCTGCTTCCTTCCTGCTGGGCTGTCCCAGGGCCTGGGGTGGCGGGCCTGGACGCCGGCTAGGGGCCCTCAGCACTGGCGGGAGGGGGTGCGGTGCACAGAGCCCGGGCGCTTGGGGATCTTGCGCCAGCGACGCTTGTCCCAGCGGCAGAGCAGCAGCAGGCGGAAGGTGTCCCGGAAGGCTTTGTTGCAGAGCGCGTAGCACATGGGGTTGATGGTGCTGTTGACGTAGCACAGCCAGTAGCCCAGCTCCCACAGGGTCTCGGGAACACAGTTCTTGCAGAAGGTGGACACCAGCACCATGATGTTGTACGGCGTCCAGGTGACGATGAAGGCCAGCAGAATGGCGCTCAGGGTCCGAGCCGCCTTCTTCTCCTTGACCAGCGAGAAGGTCTTCCGCTTGGCCAGCTGCTCCTTCCCCCGGGGCTTCTGGCTCTTGCCCGCCCGCTCGCGCCCCTTCCGGGTTGGCCTCTTGACCGTGTTGGGGGAGCTCCGGGGGGGCTGCTTGGCCGGGGCCTGGGCCTCGGGGTCCACCATGGGCATCTTGATCACCACCTCGGAGCCGGGCTCCTCCCCCTCGGAGGACGTGAGGGACTCCATGGAGCCTTCATCCTCTTCCTCCTCTTCCTTCCAGCTGTAGGCCTGCAGCAGCCTGGGCGCCCGGCAGCAGCGGCAGCAGCGGCCCGTAGGGGTCTCTGGGGAGCCCTCCGTCCCCCGCTGGGACCGCTCAGAGCTGCTGCTGCTGCCGCCCCCCTTCCCGGGCGTCTCGGAGCCCTGCAGGGCTGCCAGCTCCCGGGCCCGGTTCTCCGTCTCCCGGTAGATGCGCCAGTAGAGCGTGCACATGACCGTGACCGGGAGGTAGAAGGCGGCCATGGCTGTGCCGAAGGTGATGATGGGCTGCGAGAGGAACTGGATGTAGCACTGCCCGGCCAGGACCGTCCGCTCCCCTACCAGGTACTGCCAGAAGAGGATGGCCGGAGCCCACAGGATGAAGGAGACCAGCCAGGCCAGGCCGATCATCAGGGCCGCCCGGCGGGGTGTGCGCTTGGCTCGATAGCTCAGGGGCCGGGTCACGGAGAAGTAGCGGTCGAAGCTGATGAGCAGCAGGTTCATGACGGAGGCGTTGCTGGCCACGTAGTCCAGGGCCAGCCAGAGGTCGCAGGCCAGGGTGCCCAGAGCCCAGTGGCCCATGAGCAGGTACGTGGTATAGAGGTTCATGGAGAAGGTACCGATGATGAGGTCGGCACAGGCCAGGCTGAGCAGGAAGTAGTTGTTGACTGTCTTGAGCTCAGTGTTGACCTTGAAGGAGATGAGTACCAACAGGTTGCCTGTCACTGTGGCCAGGGACAGGAGGCCTGTGGTGATCCCAATGAAGGCCACTTGCCAGGGTCCTTTTCCCGGTGCCAGGACGGTGATGTTGGGGCTGACGGCGGGTGGGGCCGAGGTATTCATGGTGGTGGGCTGGGGTTGGGGGGGGCAGCCCCTTCCTCTAGTCGCGGTACAGGGCTTCCTCAGGGGGAGGTCATCACCTGGAACAAGAGGACACGAGCTTTGGTTGGGTTGCTGCTCGTCTCTGATAGCTTGGGGTGGAAGGTGCTGGGGACACGGCCTCTGCTTTCTTGGACCCTTAGCCGAGACATCATCCCTTCTCACCTGCGGCCACTCGCAGTCATTCATAAGGCACCTTCCCAGCCGTGAATGGATGTGCCGGCAGCCCTGGGGGGTGGGGATTTGGAATCCAGAGATGGAATCCTCCTCCTGGCTTCACCCTTCAGACTCCCAGCCTCAATTTTCTCATTGGGAAATTGCTACTAATTCCTGTCTTGCTTCACTCCTGTGGCAGGAGTCGGGAGACTGGCTTTGTATACAACACTGCCAAATTTTCAAAGCACTTCACTCAATTTTATTAAAGCTCTCATTTACTAGGTAGTTACTACATGCCAGACACAGGACTAAGCACTTAACTGAATTACCTAATTTAACTGTCGTACATCTCTAGGAGGAAGGTCTCTTAGGCTCCCCATTTCCCCGAGGCAGCCGTGGCTCCAAGCGGCCACTAGAGCAGGCCACAGCGACAGAGGAGGTGAGTATGGTTAGAACCCACGTCTCTCTTTTACTTTGAGCATGTGGAGCTCCAGCAGGATTCTTCCATCAAATAAGGCGAGATGGGAAGGCCGGGGCAAGGCTCTAGAGAAGATAAGGGGGAGGTTATGTTGCCGTGACTGCATGTTTCCCTGGGTGTATGTGTGAGAGCACGCGCATGTGTGTCTGTGTGTGACACAGAGATAGAGAGAGAGAGAGAAAGAGAGGAGGGAGGCAGAGTTTGGAGCTGGATCAACCCCTCTCGGAGGGCAGCTGGGTAAGTTGCTCTGGGTCTAAATGCTTGTCTGGAGGTAGAAAGTCTGGAGGGACAGGCTCCTGGGTGGCTCAGTCGGTTAAGCATCTGTCTTTGGCACAGGTTATGATCCCAGGGTCCTGGGATCGAGTCCCGAGTTGGGTTCCCTGCTCAGTGGGGAACATGCCTCTCCCTCTGCCTGCCACTCTGCCTGCTTATGCTCGCTCTTTCTCTGACAAAGAAACAAAATCTTAACAAAAAATGAAAAAGAGTCTGGAGTGAATGCAGGCCACGGTAGTGGGGCGCTGTTGGCAGGGAAACTGAGGGCCTCAGCTCCCAGCAGGGATCTGGCCCCTGATGAGGTGTGGGAGCCCCCTTCTGTCTCCCCACTCTCTCCCTGGGTCCAAGCTGAGTGAGGGGCAGCAAGGGGAAAAGGAAGATTCCCCCACATTTTTCTTGAAACTGGAGTCCAGCCCAGGCACTAAAGGACTAAAGGTGTGTAAAGGGAAAAGCCGGGTCTCTTAGCAACCTTAGCCGGAGAACCCCACCACTCAGCCACCATTTTGCTGTTTTTTGTTTTGGCAGGTCCCTTCCTGTCCCGGGCCTCAGGCATCCGTCTGTCCTTGGAAGACTGGGGTCTCTCCCCACATGCTGCTATGGTTTCAGGGGTTGTATCATTGGAAAAATTTCAAGGGAGAGACATCGGGCACCGGGCTCTGGTGTTCCTCAGGAACTGGTCTCTGACAGAGAGATGAGGGCGCTGTGTGCCTGTGAGGAGGTCAGGGCATGACAGGCGGCTGTGACAGCCTGTGACCGAGGGTGTGTGGCTGAGGTCATCTCCACCGGTCACGGGGTCGGGGCGTGAGAGGGACTCTCAGGATGGCAGTCGGGAGTGTGACAGAAGGAGCGAGAAGGACCGTCGCTGTCAGCGTGTGCTTGTGCGTCTTGGGCCGTTTGCACATCAGGAGGACACAGCACGTCATGGTGGAAGGGCCTGGACAGCCTGAGTCACACTGGCTCCGCTGGGACCCAGGCTGTACCATTTATTTCCAGGGTATGGGATCGCTGCTGGCGGTGTCATTGCTGGGTGCCTCAGTTTCCTCAGCTGGAAAACAGGAATGACACTAGTCCCTGGCGAATAAATCAAGGAATTGTGAGGCCGAAATGGGTCTATAGATGAAGAGTGCCTGAGGCAGGCCTGGCACCACAGGCCTGAACTTGGTTCCCGTGATTCTTAGCATGTGTGCCGGTGAGGGCTTCCTCCTACAAGGGTTTGCTCCTTTTACTTTTTTTTTTTTTTTTTTTCTTTTTAAGATTTATGTATTTGAGGGGCGCCTGGGTGGCTCAGTGGGTTAAAGCCTCTACCTTCGGCTCAGGTCATGATCCTGGGGTCCTGGGATTGAGTCCCATATCGGGGCTCAGTGGGGAGGCCTGAGTTCTCTCTGCCTGCCTCTCTGCCTACTTGTGATCTCTGTCTGTCAAATAAATAAATAAAATCTTAAAAAAAAGATTTATGCATTTGAGACAGAGAGGGAGAGAGGGAAGGGGGGGAGGGGCAGAGGGAGAGGAAGAAGCAGACTCCCCAATGAGCAGGGAGCCCAACATGGGGCTCCATCCCAGGACTCTGGGATTGTGACCTGAGCCGAAATCAAGAGTCGGCTGAGTGAGTTTCACTGATGGAGCCACCCAGGCACCCCAAGTGTCTGCTCCTTTGAGTCGGTGGAGCATGTGACTCTTGATCTTGGGGTCATGAGTTCAAGCCCCACGTTGGGTGTAGCGATTACTTAAATAAACTTAAAAGAAATTTTGAATACTATGACAATAGCAACTGCCAACGATAATGATCATTGTTACTATTCAGTGTTCCCTGAGTGGCAGTCGCTGCTGAAAGCACTTTTGTGCATTACTGCATTTAATCTTAACTGGGAAGCACGTGACCTAGGGGTCGCTCTTCTCTCCATTTCCCAGGTGAAAAACAGAGGTTGGGAAAAGCAAGATCAGGCAGGTAAGGTAGGAACCAAGATCTGAGCCCAAGCACTTCATTCCACTGAAACTGTATTTATAAAAACCGATGGCTGGCTTGGAGGCTATCATAGTTTGCCAATTGGAATTTTATCTGTCTTTTCTTTAAAAAAAAAAAAAAAGATGTTATTTATTTATTTGACAGAGAGAGAGACAGCGAGAGAGGGGGCATAAGCAGGGGGAGTGGGAGAGGGAGAAGCAGACTCCCCACAGAGCAGGGAACCCGATGTAGGGCTGATCCCAGGACCCTGGGATCCCGACCTGAGCTGAAGGCAGATGCCTAATGACTGAGCCACTCAGGTGCCCTTGGAACTTTATCTCTTAAATTGTGGTTTTTTTTTTTTTTTTTTGTTGTTGTTGTTGTTGTTTTTTAGTAATCTCTACACCCAGTGTGGGGCTTGAACTCATGACCCTGATATCAAGAGTTGTGTGCCCTTCTGATTGAGCCAGCCAGGCGCCCTGCCAATTTGAATTTCAAAAATATTATGCTGAAATATTATTTGTCTTGGGGTGCCTGGGTGGCTCAGTGGGTTAAAGCCTGTGCCTTTGGCTCAGGTCATGATCCCAGCATCCTGGGATGGAGCCCCGCATCGGGCTCTCTGCTCAGCAGGGAGCCTGCTTCCCTTCCTCTCTCTCTGCCTGCTTGTGATCTCTGCCTGTCAAATAAATAAATAAAATAAAATAAAAAAAAGAAATATTACTTGTCTTGCTTAGTGAATTGTTTTTTTTTTTCTGAATTGTTTTTATTAAAGATTTTATTTATTTATTTGACAGACAGAGATCCCCAGTAGGCAGAGAGGCAGGCAGGGAGAAAGGAGGAAGCAGGTTCCCTGCTGAGCAGAGAGCCCGATGTGGGGCTCGATCTCAGGACCCTGGGATCATGACCTGAGCCGAAGGCAGAGGCTTTAACCCACTGAGCCACCCAGGCGCCCCTTGCTTACTGAATTTTGTTGCATTATCTTCCCGTAACCAAAGGCAGGTGCTGGGCTGGAGGCTGGCATGGGACTGTGCCCACGGAGGCTTTCCCTGGGGAGGTACTGGTGGATGTCAGCAGCTGTGACACTGTTGCCCTGCACAACTCCTGCCCCTCTCATCTGAACTCAGTGCTCTTTAGTGCCCATTGCACAGATGGAGCAACTGAGGCCCAGAGAAAAGGGGGAAGAAGGCATGGTGTATCTCCAAAGTGGCTCTTATCGGGTGCCGGCTCCATTTCCCAACCCCTCAACCTCCGGTGCTTTGGGGCAGCTCTGGAGCCCCCCGTAGTTCCCTGGGTCAAGATGGGAAAAGACTAAGTCAGAGTCAGACAAGATGAACTTGCTGACCTCAGAGGCCGCACCCCAAGCAGCTGCTGGGGCGTCCTGTCTGCCGGGGTGTGGTGTGGCCATCAGCTCTGCGTCAAGGCCTCCCATCTGTCTGGTCCCACACCACCACCCGGCTAGGCTTGGGGTTGGGGGGTGAGGGAGACAGTTTTGCCTCAGGTGTAAAGTCAGAGGTGCCCCCAAACTCAGAGTTCAAGAAAGTGGATATTTTAATGCAATATTTAAAAAGTTGATGGGGTGCCTGGCTGGCTTGATGACTCTGGATCTCGGGGTCGTGGGTTCGAGCCCCATGTTGGGTATAGAGAGTACCTTAAAAAAAAAAAAAAAGGAAGCTGATGCACAACCATCCATCATGAATAAAATTTTAAAGAAAGGCAGGGTCCAATCTTGCACTTGCACAAACCATCCGATCACCCATGACTCACCCTGATCTTGGCCCTGGTTTCAATGAAACTTTATTTATAAAAACAGACGGCTCGCCTATGGGCTGTCTAGTTGCTGATTTTTTTTTTTGTAAGTTGATTTTTAAAAACGTAACATTACAATATTATTTATCTCGATTAGTGAGTTTTTGTGTGTCTTCCCTCAAAACTGTCTCTTCCTAGCGGTGTGATCCTCAGCAACCGTTTAACCTGTCCTTCCTCGGCCACCATCTGCCAGCTGCTGGGGTTCACAGCATCCAAAGCACGTCTCTGGACTTATTTCTGGCTCCTCAGTCCCACCCACAGCCCAGCCCCCTCTTGCTGTCCAGACCCTAGCACAGCCCCGCTCCAGTCCTAGATTCCTCATTTGTTTTTTTTTAAATTTCTTCTCTTTTTAAAAATGTGTTTTTATTTATTATTATTACATATATATATATTTAAAGATTATTTACTCATTTATTTGAGAGAGAGAACAAGCAGGGAGAGGAGCAGAGGAAGAAGGAGGTGCAGATTCCCTGCTGAGCAGGAAGCCCAATGCGGGGTTCCATCCCAGGACCCCCGAGATCGTGACCTGAGCCGAAAGCAGACACTTGACTGGCTGAGCCACCCAGGTGCCCCAGCTTTGATGAGTTTTAAAAGGGCTTTCGGAATGGAGGATCTATGGGAAGTGGTCCTTGGAGGCAGTCCCCCTCCTTAAGGGCTAGAAATCCCTCCCACTAACTCATTTTTCTTTTAAAAATATTTTAAAAATTTATTTGTTTATTTATCAGAGAGAGAGAGAGAGAGAGTGAGCACACACACAGGTAGGCAGAGAGGCAGGCAGAGGCAGCGAGAGAAGCAGGCTCCCTGCTGATCAAGGAGCCCGATGCGGGACTCGATCCCAGCCTGGGATCGTGACCTAAGCCGAAGGCAGTGGCTTAACCGACTGAGCCACCCAGGCGTTCCCCGCTCACTCATTTTAACAGCCACGCTGATAACCACCATCATGAATCACGTCCTGCATGCCAGAAACTGGATGTATGCTATCATTTCCTGTACTCCATGGGGCACCCCAGCGGGGGTCTTATCTCTGTTTCACAGACGAAGACACTGAAGTTCGACTTGCTGATGGTCTCACAGTGGTGAGAAGTGGAGGACCTAGGATTCGGCCCCGGGGCTGCGGCTCCTAGGTCTGCGTTCTCCCCGCTTGGCAGACTCCTCTGTACCCCAACTAGGAGCTGGAGGGACTAAGGCCTCCCAGGAGAGCAGGGGCAAAGAGGAGGTAGTGGTTCTGGGGAACTGGACCCCGATTCTTCCACTGCCTGGATCTTCTGAGCTCTTGGGCTACTGCCCAAGGACAGAGTCATCAATAACTCTGCCTTTCCTCCCCAGTCAGAAGCAGAGGCCGCCCCCCAAACCTCTTTCAGACAGAGATTTGCTCAGGAGAACATTCCCAGGGGCCTGCTCTGGTCCCTGCGGTGTGACCTTGGGCAAGTCACTGTCTCAACCTGGTAATCCTTCTGTAGGCTGATGGTGTGTGAGGATGTGTGCATTGCTGAGCGGGAATAAGAAATGGTGGTGGGGTGCTGGTGGGGTGCCTGGGTGGCTCAGTCGTTGAGCAGCTGCCTTCGGCTCAGGTCATGGACCCAGGGTCCTGGGATCCAGCCCAGCATCGGGCTCTCTGCTCAGCGGAAAGCCTGCTCCTCCCTCTCCCACTCCCTCTGCTTGCGTTCCCTCTCTCGCTGTGTCTCTCTCTGTCAAAAAAATAAATAACATCTTAAAAAAAAATGGTGGGGGTGAGTCTCTCCTCTGTGGGTGTCACGTCTGGGGTACCAGAAGGAGGCGAGGAAGCAGGAGGCGCTTTTCTGCTCAGGACTGTGGCCTCCTGCTGAAGGCTGTTGGAGCTTTTAATAATATTATTAATATTATCATAACAACTGGCATTCACTGATTGTTTACCATATATCAGACCCAGCTCTAAGCTTTCTAGTTATGATTAAATTGACCTGCTACAACTCCTTGTGAAACAGGCTTTATTGTCCTCAATTTGCAAAAGGGGTGACAGGTTTTGAGGCCTTAAGGACCTTAACTCTTTATTGCAACCAGGATGTAGACCTCTTGGACCCCTGCTTACTCTGATCTGCTCTTGTGGGAATGGCGGGCTCCCCAGCCTCCTCGCCCACCTTGGCTGACTTGGCCAACCCAGAGTTTGAGGTTTGAGTCAATGAAGAACCAGTCCTTCCTTTAGAATCTGGCCTGGGTTTGTGTATGTGTGTGTGCGTGTGCGCGCACGCGTGTGTGAGTGTGTGTGTGTGTGTGTGTGACAGTGTCTGTTGTCGATCTGCGTGATGTGTGATGACAGCGCTATGGAAGGGGGAGGTCTAGCCGTAGCTCTCTGAGGAGCAGGGTAGGGGCTGCGTCTGCTCTCATTCGCTGCTTTATCCCAGTGCTTGGCACACGTAGTTTCTCCATAAATATTTTGTGGAACAAATAAGTGAGTTTGTACGTGGGGTCCTCCTGTTTCATCTCAGGCTCAGGAGCATGCCCCCTACTCCTTCTGGCTGTTGCTTACCCTCACCTGCCGGGTCCCTGTCTCCTGGGTGAGGCCCTGTCTGGCTTGAGAGCACAGGAGAGAAATGGCCAAGAGCATCCTCACCTGTTCAACGGACCAAGGAACCTCCTGACTCACCTGCTGCCGGGAAGCTAAGCACAGTGATAGGACAGGCGCGGGCGTGGGAGGGAACCTGTCAGTGCTGGGGAAGGAAGAAGTCAGCCTGGGCTTAAAGGGTTAAGGGATGAGGTCAGAGCCTCTAGAACAGCAGGCCAGACTACTGACCGCCAGAGCCTTGGATGGATCCCCAGGGGCTGGGGATCTGGCTGGCAAGAGGAAGGGGGAGGCCAGGAGCGATTGCTGGGGAGAGGGATTCCTGAACACTGGGGTTCCTGAATCTTACCCCTGGTCGAGTGGTGGAGAAGGGGAGAGGGAGAGTGAGGGGTTGCTGGGGAAGAGACTCAGGAGGGAGCGAAGCCATCTTGTGATTCTGGGCCTGGAAGCTGGCGGAGCCCTGACTGGAGAGAATGAGCAGTACTGGGGAGAGGGAGATACAAGGTAGGGTCCATGCGGCTGGGCTTCTGGGGTTTCACATGTGCAGGGAGGGGGGCATTCTTCCAGCCGGGTCTTCTGACGGGTCCCTTCTGCTGGGCCCTTCATCCAGAAGCCAGCCTGTCACAGGCGGCTTTCTCCCCCTGGGTTAACTTTTCTCTAAAAGTAGCTCTTGACCCATTAAAGGTGCACAAAACTCCTACCTCCAATGCCTGGCCTTGGCAAGGAGGGGGCAAACACATGCAATTTACCACATTTTCAGGCTCAACAGTCACCACTGGGAATGCCAACTAGCCCTGGGGAGAGCAGGAGCCATCAGTTAAAGGCTCGTAAGTGCGCTGCCGAGCCGGAAGAGGAGCGTCAGCCCTAGAACCACTGCCAAACACACTCACGGCTGATGGACTTTAACCAGTTCCCCGACTTGAGCCAAACCATGCCAGAGCCAGGCAGTCGGCAGGCTGGGCCCTAGACCTCACTCCGCCAGGTGGCATCATCAGAGCTCCGCCCCTCATCCACCTCTCCACTTGCCCCCTGTTCTTCCATCCTTGAATTCTCCTCCCCATTTCCTTTCTTCTCTCTCCCTCCCTCCCCCATCCTTCTAGGCATCACCATGGCATCACAGCAGAGCAGAAACCCAGCAAGATAGTCACCCACCTCTCCCCGCCCGCCCTCCCCTCCGGAGCCCAAGCTCCTGCCTCCCAAGGCTTGCTGTTCCCCTCACCCCGTCATCTTTCTCGGGGAGGTGGGGGCGCAGTGTTGCCCTGAGGGTGGGGGGGGGAATGGGGTCCCAGCCCAGGAGGAACCTTCGATGTCCCTTCTGGGACCATGAGCATGTCCCTTCTCCTTCCTCAGCCTCAGTCTCTTCATCTGTTCGATGAAGAGGTTCCTTTTTAGGGCTGACGTGACCTCTGCCTAATCCCTTCTTGACACTCCGGACGCCTCTTTGCCCTTGGGGATCTAGTTCTCAGACCTCCAGGCCCCAGCCCTGGAGACAAGAGTCACATCTTCCACAGCCCCGTTTCACCATCCCCTCCCCTCCCCGTGTTCTGTATCACAGCAGCGATCATGGCTTGCCCAGTGGCTAAGGTCAGGGGGCAGAGAACTAACTCTTATCTGACAGTTCAGTGAGCAGCTGATTACTCAGGGATAGGAGACTGTCCGGCTACAGGAGACAATCTGACTCCTTCCGGCCAGTTGGGAGAGGGGGGTGGGTGGCTGGTGGTGGTTGGGTCAGCCTGGGTGGAGCTGTAGGTCTGTTTTGTGGCAAGAGGTGAGCCTCTCTTGCTAGCACCGAGAACCCCTTAGCAGCACTTGTCTGAATGACCGAATGGGAGCTGACCACCCCCTTCCCAGCTGCCGGCCCTGGGAGCTGGCGAATCTGCAGAATCAGAGCTGGTGGCCTCCAGCCCCTCCCTCCGTACATCGTGGGGTCTGGGGGCTCCTGGGATGGGTCCCTGCATGGGTGCCCATTAGTACCGATGCATTAAGAGGCTACAGGACTGAGACCTACTCTGAGGGAGCCCAAGATACTGTGGACATAGGGAGTGCTCTCTGGGCCCTTGCACACGTCAGGGCCACGTACCCTGACTGGTGTGGCCTTCCATGTGCCCATTTGTTCCCGGAGAGCCCTGGGGCTCTTGGCCTGGTCCCCTGCTGGCTTCTGGCCTAACACCCACCTTGGCATCCAGCTTGTCCGTCTGGCCAGCAACCTGGTTCAGTCCATCTTGGGGGGGTTGAAGGTGGATGGGGGTGGTGGGAGTCAGGGTTCCCTGAGGGAAAAGAGGAGGAGGTTCTGGGACGGGCACCCCGATGCTGGGGGGGGCAACCTCCCACAGGATGCTGGTGGCAAAGGCTGCCCTCTGGCCCCCTGCCCTTTCCACTCTGTCTCTGGGATTCTGGGTCCTCTGCCTGCTAGGGGGCGGCTTAGTCCCTCTGGGCTCCAGGTCCAGTTTCCTAAGGGGAGGGGTCTCCATCTTCTCTGCCAGCTGAACCCCAGAAAAACATCGGGTGTATCTGTTCAAAGCCACGACACCGGGTGTTTGGAACAGCCACTGTCCAGTGCTGCAGAGCCCCCTTGGTCTCTAGACCCCTCCTCGGCCCCCTCCTCTCTCCGGAGTTCATCCCCATTTCTTAGTCCTCTGTCTCTGCTTTGCTCCCAGGACCTGCTCTTCCCGCCCCCATCTCGGTGGAGCCCCTCCCGAACCCTTCCAAATGTACTCACCATGGGACTGGAGAAGGGTCTGTAGGGTCCTCAGCCCCACTGCCTCCCCGGGGGCCGGCGGCGTCTCCAGGGACCCAAACACCTGGCTCCCGGGGGGGAGCTGCGCCCTGTGCTGGCAGCCGGAGAGGCACAGCCAGTGATTGGCATGTCCCACCCCCTGGCACGCCAGCCTTGGGGGGGAGGGAGGAGAGGAAAGAGAGGGAGGGAGGAAAGGGAGAAAAGGAAGGGAGGGGGAGCTGGAGGGAAGCCTCAGGCAGCGTCTGGGGTTGGACTGGGTCCTGGAGCATGCCCCCCTCCTCCACTAGGGCACCTAAGTCGAGCCCGGAGAGGGAGGAGGTAGGACATGGGGGAAATGAGCCCAGGAAGGCTAAAAGTCCAGAACGGGAGAGAAGGCGGATACAGGGAGACAAACACCCACACCCACTGCACACAGACTCAGCGGCACACGCGCGCGCGCACACACACACACACACACACACCCTCACAAAGGCACACTGTTTCCCCGGGGCTCCTTCCCCCACCCACCCTTAGAGCCCCCAACCGGTGCACACCATGTCCCGACACACACAGCCTAGCATTCACATGCTTGTTTCCCTCATACACGCCCTGTGCCCTGCACATGCCCACGCGCCCACCCACCCACCCAGCCCCACACCCTGCCCTTCCTCCCTGCTGCGAAGGAGCTAGCTAGATTCCTTCTGTTTGGAAATGACACATTGGGCCTCACGTGAGAGGCTCCAACTTGGAACAGACCCAGAGGGCTGGCGCACCCGCCCCAGGGGCTGGGCAGACGTGTCCGCGTGCTGGGCTGCGTGCTCTTGTGCCCGTCCCTGCTGCAGAGCCCGGGTGTGAGGCTATACAGGGGTCTGGTTGGAAGGGAGGAGCGGGGGGGGGGCGTGTGCTCACTACACGTGCTGCTGAGTGTCCCCCCCACGCGAATGTCCCCGAATACCGTGCAACCTGTGTAAATGCAGGTGTCGCCCGTTGGTCTGGAACCAGGACGTGTGTGTACACGTGTATCTGTATTCGGTGTGTGTCTGAGTGTTGCCCAACTGTGGAACTTGCTAATTCTCCCTCCCTGCCTCCACCTCCCTGCCTGCTCCACCCCCACCTTCCACTTGGAAGACAGACAGACAGACAGGCAGACAGACAGCTCTCCTCCCAGCTTGTCAAATTCTGTCTCCCCTGACTCCCACTCAGGGCTCACAGGTGTGTTCCTGGGAAATGACAACCATGCCCTTATTCCCCACCCGCCTTAGTCCCACTGCTTGGTCAGTACCCCCCCCCGCCCCCCGCCGGCTTTTGAACTTCTGTGCTGAGTTTCCTCAGAGATAGAATTCTGGGGGCCCTTTGCATAGAGCCCAGGGTTCTGTGTGGCCCTCACTTGGCCCTAGAGACAGTCCCGGGGGGCGGGGGGGGGGGAACTGACCTGGGGAGGGAAGCTGGGGAGCCCTCTGCTGGGCTGCTGTGTCCTCTGCCCCACTGGGCCATGCCCAAGCTCTGGGGTGGAAGATAGAAGGACAAGGATCATCTATTAGTCCCATTATGCAGATAAAAAAACTGAAGATCAGAGGCGTGGTTAATACGTGAATGGACTCAGGTCCCTTGGCTCTGAGGGGTTGGGACCTGCCCCCCACTTTTCCCCTGCCCATTTCCCCACCAAACACCCCCTCTCAATCAGGAGGCCTGTGGATAACCCAGGGCTTCCTCAGGCTGCAGCCCAGTTGCCAATGGAGCCAGGTGGAACAGGCACGGGAGTCCCCCGGGCTTGGCCAGCAGCCATGGGACGCCAGCGGTGGGCACACGTGGCAGGTACATGAGGGGGATCTCTGCGTCTCAAAGCCAGCTGCGGGTAGAGCAAGCATCTAGGCCACCTCCCTCCTGAAGCAGAGGAGACACGGCAGCTTGGAGACAAGTCCCAGCAAACCCTTCCCACCCCAGGGCCGACCAGCAGGTCAGGGGTGGGGTCAGAACGCCACAGGTCCCTGTCCGTGGGCGCGGACTCGGGCTGCCCCCTGCTGGGCGGTCCTCGGGTTGCGCCTGCGGCTGGCGCGCGCGGTGGGGCTGCGGGTACTTGTGCGCGTACACGTGGCTGAGTGTGGGGGTGTTAGGCCTCCGCGCTCAACATCCATTTCCGAGTCTGAATCAGGCTCTCTCCTTGCCCCCTCCCCCCAGTCTCCTTGGTCTCCCTTTTCTCTTCTCCCACCGCCTCTGCACACGTCCCTTTAGAAATAAAAACACTTATTTTGTAGGCGGGGGTGGGGTGGAAGGGGGAGGGTGTCCAGCTTTCCCTTGCCTCTTCTTGAGTGCCCCTCTCTGTCCCAGGCGGTTTCCTCCTTAAGTCCGTGAAGCTGCGGAGGCAGGGGGATGATGTCCCCTCAAACCCTCCTCCCCCCCTGCCTGTATGACTCTTCTCCGCCCAGACTTGGCTCGGTCCCCTTACCAGATGGGGAAACTGAGGCAGGAAGGGAGGGAGGGCCTGGAGAAGCTCTCCCACCCGGCTCTCTCACCGCCCCCGCACCCGCGCCGGATTTAGCCGCAGGGAGGCTGGGAACATTGTCTTTATTTTAAGCCTCTGAGTGAGGCACGAACGCTGCTGCTCGCGACAAAGGGCTTGGCTAAGCAGCGGCAGGCGGCGCACGTGGGGGTCCAGCCCCACCCCCGCTCGACGCCCCCCAGCAACCCGGGAGCGGCCCGGCCTGACCTCAGCCACTTCTCGCTTCTGTCTGGCCGGCTGGGTCGCCGCCTGGCGCAGGACACCCGGGTCTCGGCTCCTGCGGGTTGCTATTTTTGGTCCCTTGACTGAGGAGTCACTCCTCCGGGCCACCGAGGGAGCGCGGGGCTGTCGGCGGGCGGGGCCGGGCCCCTCCCTCAGCCTCCTTCCGGGGAGGAGGAGACAAGCGGCCCTGGGTGCGAATCCGACTCTGCCTTCTTCCCCGCTGAACCGCCCCGAGCAAGTTAGGGCCCCTGTCTAGGTCTGTTTCTTTATCCCGGTCACGGAAGTCAGGCGTTTGACCCTCAGTTGCGGGTTAAACGGGGCACTGTCGTTTCGCCACCGGTGAAGGCCATGATCGTCGTTATTTATAACCCGCACTGAGCACTTACTACGTGCCCGGCGCCGCTAAACGCTCTACATTCATTAACTGGTTTGCTTCTCCCCACAGCTCCCTGAGGGAGTTTCTATTATTATTCCCATTTTACAGATGAGTAGGTTTACAAGCGGTGCGTAACCCCGGGGCTCCGTGGCGGGTGCGGTCAGCGTGTCTCGGGCCACGCTGGGACTGGGGTCGCAATGGGGGTGCGCCGGCTGCAGCTCCAGGAATGGCAGAGACCTGCTGGGCGACCGCGTGTGTTGAAAGGCGGGGGCTCCTGGGGGAGGGCTGCGAGGGGTTGGGGACAGGAAGTGAGCGTGCTCGGGGAGTGTGCTGGTGCTCCGCGCCCGAAGCCCCTCCGTTTAAACCCTCCCCTCGGCTTGTACACCCCCAGAAGCTCAAAACCAGATACATTTGCCACTTGTCAGTGCCGCTTCCTCTGTCCTGGGAAGAGGCCGGAGTGGGCGATTCTTTTTGTTCCCACCGGACCACCGGGCCTATGAAGTCGAACCGGTTGGGTCTCAGTGCCCTGAGGAATGGGCGTGGGTTGGAGGTCTCACCGGCCGTGGGAGGTGACCTCGGTTCTGAGCCGGGGGGGGGGGGGGGGGGGGGGGTCAGGGAAGGCAGCTCTAGGCCTTCAGCCTCTTTACTCCCTGACATTTGGGGCCCGGGAGAAAGTGGCTACAACAACAAGCATCATCTTGGGACAGGAGATCGAGGTTTTCCGATCCCGTTCCGAAGTTAAGGCCTCTGTTCGAGAAACAATCTCCCTCTGCGCCCCGGACGCTTCACTTACCGGGCGGGGCAATTTGCAGGTACCTACAGGGCAGCGCCAGGGCCCCGGGCAGCCCAGCTCTACCCTCCCCGAAGCCTTGAGGTCGGCTTCCGGAGAATGGATGGGTTCCGGGAGACCCAGACTCTGGTTCCTTGCGCGGCCTGGACCTGGGCTGAGCGCCGCCTGGTCATTCTGGCGGCTGGAGCGACAGGGGTCGCGCCGGGATGTTGAATGTGGTAACAGAGGTGACGCATCTTGGACAAGTCTGTGAATCTCGGTTGCACGGGGCTCCGGGGGGGGGGGGGCAGCGTTCCTGTTGGGCGTCCCTAAGCGCTCTCTGTCCCGCCTATGAGGACAGGACCTCGGAGTCCAGGTCACTTGCTGCCGCCTAGGAGTTGGACGCACAGTGGACGAGCGGCCCAGACCGAGGGAGGGGGCACTTTCCCCAGCGCTATGGAGGCTGTGCTTCCCACTCAAATCTCTCCGGTCAAAAACGTTTTGGAAAATCTGATTAACGGTGTCGATTTTGCTCCGCCCGGTCAGCGGACACCAGGTTCCCAAGTTTGCAGCAACCGGTATATGCGCCCTAGCCTTGGACTTGACCCCATGTGAGACTGCTGGAGAAGTGGTGTAGAGCTTTGGGCGGGCGCGTCGGGCCGGATCCCCAGAGCTTCTCTCCAGCCCCCTCCCTTCCCATAGCTGAGTCCACGTGTCCGGCGAGTGAGCCGGGTGAGGCTGGACTGATGTCAGGGTCCCCTGTCCCTGGCTGGGCTAGATTGGCTTCCCTGCCTCCTAGCACCCCCTCCCCCCCGACCCCCGTGAGCTTGTACGCCTTGTCCTCGAGTCCCCACCAGGACAGAGACCGAAGCTCGAAGCCCACAGTGGCGAGGAGTGGGACGTAGCAGGGCGAGAGGAGCCTAAGCCCGCTCTTTCTCCTGCTCACCTCCCCCGCGAGACCCTCGCCCCGGGCACGGGCCCAGCAAGTACGTCAGCTGGCAAGGCGCTGCCCACCCTCCCGGCCTGCGGGGTGGTAACCCTGGCGCGGCGGCTCTCCACAGTCCTCCGCCTCGGTGCCGCTGCTCTCGACCTACCGGAGGTACCCTCCGCCCCTCGCACCTCCGCCGCGCCCCCTAGCGGCCGGGCTACTGGTCCCGGAGGGGCGGGGCGAGAGGCTGGGCGGGGGCGGGGAGAGGAATAGTAGTACAAAGGCCTCTTTTTTTTTTTTTTTTAAAAGATTTTATTTATTTATTTGACAGAGAGAAATCACAAGTAGTCGGAGAGGCAGGCAGAGATAGAGAGAGAAGCAGGCTCCCTGCTGAGCAGAGAGCCCGATGTGGGACTCGATCCCAGGACCCTGAGATCATGACCTGAGCCGAAGGCAGCGGCTTAACCCACTGAGCCACCCAGGCGCCCCCAAAGGCCTCTTTCTTGACCTACAGCGCAGGTCCTTCGTGTGCAGGGGTGGGTAGGGATGGTGCAGACCCCTCTCAGAAGTACCTTTCATTGCAGCACTTACCCTTGGCTAACGCATTCATGAGCGCTTTACGTGCACTTGTCTTATGTAAACTTTGTGATATCCCCACGGTGTGGGTGCTGTGATTTCCATTTTACAGATAGAAAACTGAGGCCCAGAGAAGTTAGGCTAACTTAGTCGGCCCTCTGGACTCCCTCACAGTTTGTGGATCTTGGTCCCAGCTTCCTACTAGTTGAGAATTCTTCTGGGCCCTTTATGAGGAGAGGTATCCCGGAAATTTGCTAAGCCAGTGTCCTTCCAACAGTTCTTCGTCCAGCTGCCCCGATTTAATTTAACAAATACGTAACTTTGTTCTCAATGTTTTACATTAAAAAAAAAAAAAAAGATTTATTTATTTGGGAGAGAGAGCGCCCGCGGGAGAGTGCATGAACGGGGGTGGAGAGAGTGGGGAAAGAGGCAGAGGGAGAAGGAGAAGCAGGCTCCCCGCTGAGCAGGAAGCTTTATGTAGGGCTTCAACCCAGGACCCTGAGATCATGACCTGAGCTAAAGGCAGATGCTTAACCCCTTAACCCACTGCCCCTTCCAGGCGCCCCTCAATGTTTTACATGTTTTAACCAATTTAATTTTTGTAATAACCCAACATAGTAGGTAGTATTATTATACCCATTTCACAGATAAGGAAACGGAGGTACTGAGAGGTTCAGTAATCTGTTTAAGGTCGCTCGGCTTGTGGGTGCCAGAGCTAGGCCAGTAGACTCCGATCATCGCCTTTGCCTCCATCCTAAAGGTCCCCCAAATGTCAGTATCAATGCATCCACATCGCCTTCCCCTTCTCCAACCTTCCCCCCACCCCGCTCCAATCCTTGACTGTAGGCAATCAGTCTTTCTGCTAGGGTCTCGGTCCCCCCCTTCCTCGCCCCCTTGGCGCCTCCGGCCAGCCTCAGCTGCTGAAGGCCTGACCCGGGCAGGGATTGATAGCTTTGGGCGACCTCGGAGGCCGCCTGTTTACTCCGCCCGTCGGCACACGCTGTGATTAACAGTGCACAATCGAGTTAGGGCCGGAGCTCCGCGGCTGTGGCTTGGGGAGGGGGAGGGGCCTCCCAGCTAGAGTCGCCTCTCCCCGGGCCGCGTTAGGCGTTTGCAAGTAGCCGGAGACCCCCGGAAGACCGAGAGGGTGATGTGCCCGGCCAACGGGGTTAGGGCGCTTGTGTCCCTCAGGGGCTGGGGACAAATCTTCACTGTCTTTCTTGTCCTTGCCCTTTCCACCGAGGGCGGGAGGCTCCGAAGGGGAGGGGCTGGGTGCCTATGAGAAGAAGGAAAACCCTTCTAGCAAAATGGCGGCAGCACTGAGCGAGGAGTGGGAGGGAGCCAGGCTGTCTCTTCGTTGTGGAAGGTGGAAAGCAGCTCTGTCTGGACCTCTAGTGGCTTAGTTCTGTGGTGGGTATGTTTTCCTTCTAGGCCTGTGGTCCTCTTCCTTGAGCATACGTCTAGCCTGCTTTAGCTTTCCGGCCATCACCAGCCAGGGGGGTGAGTGTACAAGCCACCTAGGGTGAGGGAAGACAGGGATGAAAACCCAGGTGGGCAGCCCTTTATATGGGGATCCTTTGCTCCCTTACCCTACATTCCAGGGATAGGCTTCCAGAGTTTTGTTTTGTTTTTAAGATTTTATTTATTTGTCAGAAAGAGAGAGAGACAGAGAGCGAGAGCGAGTGAGCGCACAAGTAGGCGGAGAGACAGGCAGAGAGAGAAGCAGGTTCCCTGCTTGGGGAAAAGGATCTTGGACTCCATCCCAGGACCCTGGGATCATAACCTGAGCCGAAGGCAGATGCTTAACCCACCGAGCCACCCAGGTGTCCCTGGCTTCCAGAGTTTTAAACCAGTAGTCACTGTTTGAAAATGACACAGTGCAGCCTGGAGTAGTAGGTCCTACTTCCTGCAGGTTGATAATGCAACCCTATCCTAAGGCAACAGTCTGGAGTCTTTGCTCAGCAGTGTGCTAAACACAAGGAAGGGAATAGATAAAATCAAAGCGCAGAAGCCATGGGTTTGCTGAGCTAGCTAAGGAGATAAGATGGTCTTGGGGAACGTACCACGGCAGACCAGAGCCCATGAACTTCCTGGGAATAGGAAGAAAGGTGAAGAAAAGTATAGGGATGCTCTGTGGGAACTGGTTCCACTGGGGACGGTATAGGGCTGGCTGGGAAGGATGGTCTGGTTCTGGATCTTCTGTAGGATGTCAGGGCACGGAACTGTTTGAGTCAGGTTGGGGACCCAATCTAGAATCTTGTGGGAGGGAAGGAGTCATGGCCTTTCTCCCAGCTTAAGTTTACCCATCTCTAAATGGGATGGGCATAGAGGTGAAGATGGACTAGATGGTCCCAAAGGACTCTCCCAGCTCTGATGTTCTTTGCAGAGGGAACACCTGGGGTTTAACTCAGTTCTGCCTGGCTCTGAGCCCTTGGCACATCACTCCCCTTCTCTGAGCTTTGGTTTCTCAGAAGTAAAAAAGGAGGTTAGGTTAGCCTAGCGTTCCTCAAAGTCTATTTTGCAAGACTTTAGTAGGTGTAAATGGTAAGAAAAAAGGCCTCCATGAGAAAACGGGAAATTAATTAGGCTTTTTTTTTTTTTTACTGCAGGAACCTATCAGAACCTTCAAATGGCGAACATGAACAAAGAATCTCGGTGAGGCAGAGAAAACATGCAGATTCCTAACCCTATCTCACTGCAGATTTTTAAAAAAGATTTTATTTATTGGGGCGCCTGGGTGGCTCAGTGGGTTAAAGCCTCTGCCTTCAGCTCAGGTCATGATTCCAGAGTCCTGGGATTGAGCCCCGAGTTGGTGTCTCTGTTCAGCAGAGAGCCTGTTTCCTCCTCTCTCTCTGCCTGCCGCTCTGCCTACTTGTGATGTGTGTCAAATAAATAAATAAAATCTTTTTTTAAAAAAGATTTTATTTGTTTATTTGAGAAAGAGACAGAATGAATGTGCAAGTGGAGAGGGGCAAAGAGAAAGAATCCGAGGCAGACTCCGATGCTGAGTGCAGAGCCGAATGCGGGGCTTGATCCCATGACTGCAAGATTGTAACCAGAGCTGAAACCAAAAGTCGGAGGCTTAACCGACAGTGCCACCCCGTTGCCTCGACAGAATTCTTTTTTTTTTTATTTTACACATGAGCATCTCTTAGGACCGGCATCAGAAGAGCATACTTGAGTCACAAGAGCACTAGCCTACGTAGAAACCCTCCAGCTACCATGTGCAAAAATTCTAGGCCTTCTCTCCACCCTTCAGGCCTGGACCCTGTCCCCATCAAGGGCTCCTTTCCCTGGCTCCAAACTTTTCGGGACACTTCTCACCCCGGAGCCCCTTGCTCTACTTTCTTTAGTATGTCCTTCTTTGTGTCTGGCTTCCTGTGAATTTCCCTGACTCGGCCTTAGAGGGCTCAAATCAGTCCACTGCCTGCCCCTTCCCAGATTCTTTCTGGTTGCCAGATGATCTGAGGGGTGCCATCTGGCCTCTCCTGGTGGGGGTCAGTGTGATGGCTTCCCATAGCCCTGCATGTGGTTTCCTGGTTCCCAAGCCCAGGTCACAGCCCCAAGCTTCCCCTCACCCAGCCTCCAGCCTTCCAGGCCTCAGTCAACAGACCTCATTCCCTAGCTTACAAGGAGTCTGGCCCCAAGGATCCTGGGTTCCAGCTCCAGACTCTGAACTTTGAACCTCATCTCCAGGCCCTGGTCCCGCTTCCCACCCATGACTCTCAGCCTTCCTCTCCAAAGCTCTTTGTGAGATTTGGGGTTCTACCTGGTTAACAGGTCACCCCTTCCCTGTCCCCAGCTGCATCTGCAACCCACTTGGTCTTTGGGCCCGACCAGAGTCAAAGGAGAGCCAGGGTGGTGGGAGAGAGTGATTGCACATATTGGCATCTCGAGGGGTGCTCTGCACCATGTTACATTAAAACTCCCCTCCCCAACACAAGCCTGGTCCAAGGCGAGGGAATCCTTTGGAGGCAAAAATATAGATTATGAACTAGAACATTCTAGTCAGGTAAGTGGTAGGAGGTAGGAAGTAGAGGCAAGGGCAGAGGTCAGGAGACCCTCCAGGGGAGGGTGGTGTAGGTTGGGAGGTGGGTAGAGGCAGAAGCCTGACTCAGCAGGTGGTCCTGGAATGAGGCTGGGGACAAGGGCCAGTCATGGGGGTCACGGGGCGAAAGGAGCCATTTTACAGATGTAAAGGCTGAGGCTCTGTGACTTGCTGAGGGCCACGCAGACACCCAAATTGTCTCTTTGTATTATGATCTCAGTTTACAGTTCTCAAAGTGCTCTCTCTTCATTACTTTCTCCTTCTAGAAATTCTCCCTTCCTTCCTCCTTCCTTCCTCTCTTTCTTTCTATTTATTTATTTTGGGGCGCCGGGTGGCTCAGATGGCTAGGTGTCTGCCTTCGGCTCAGGTCATGATCTCCAGGTCCTGGCGTCGAGCCCTGCGTCTGCCTCCCAGCTCAGCAGAGAGTCTGTTTCTCCCTCTGCCTCTCCCCCTGCTTGTGCTCTGTCTCTCTCTTTCTCTCAACTGAATAAATCAAATCTTAAGGAAAAAAGACCTATTTCTTTTTTTGAGAGAGAGAGTGAGATGGGGGAAGGGAGGGGCAGAGGGAGGGGAGAAGCAGGGTCCCAGCTGAGAGGGGAGCCCGATGCCGGCGCGATCTCAGGACCCTGGAATCATGATGTGAGCTGAAGGCAGATGCTTAACTGACTTGAGCCACTCAGGCATCCCTAGAAATACTTTCTGTACTTGTCTCTGGGGACACCCCCTCTTGGTTCTCCTCCTCCTCTCCCTAGCTGTCGTTCCTCAGGTCCCTTCACCAACGTTCCTCAGCTTCCCATTCTCTAAACTTTGAAGGTCTGGGCTGAGTCTTTGGACCTTCACACCTACTCTCAGGTGAACTGTTGCCACCCACACTCTGATGAGACCCAGATTTAAGTTTCCACCCCGGCCTCTCCTCTGAACACCCAGTATTTTCTTAACCGTAAAATGGGAGTGACGCTAGCTCGATCTCGTGGGGCTCTCACGCAGATTAAATGAGTTCAGCTTCGTGAACCGTTGGGAGGGCGCCGGGCTCAGCTTGCCCATGATGGCTGTAGCCACGATTATTGTTGTCACTGTTATTACTGCTGCCTGCCAGCTCCATTTGGAAATCTAGAATCATCTCAGACATGACTCATCTCAGCCCCCAAACCTGATCTTTCTGGAGCTTTGCCCATCTCAGTTGATGGCAACTCTGTCTTTCCAGTAGTTCAGGTCCCAAATCTTGTAGTGACCTTTGATTCCATTCTTTCTCTCACATCCCAAGCCACATTTATTAGACAGTCCTGTTGTTTCTTCCTTACCTATATCCAGGGTGCGGCCACTGTGGTCTTGGCCAGTGCCGTTTCTTCTCTCTTCTACCTGGACTTCTCTGCCGTCTGTTCTCAGCACAGCATTCAGAAAGTAAGACAGGGCCGGAGTTAGCGTGAGGCAAGAGAGGCAAGTAAGACTGTTCTTCACCCTAGGCCCAGCCCCAGACCGCAGTCGGAGAATTGAAATCTTTCTGGGACGGTGGGAGGTGGGGCAGGACAGACGGCCCTTGATGGTTCAGGGGTAGCAGAGGCCCCCCCAGGGCAGTAGCGGACAGGACATTGCTGGCCTGTAAAATGGAGGTTGTGGGTCTTGTCTTTGAGGAACTCAGGAAGATCAGTGAGAAAATGGACAGAAACCCTGTCTTTGGTGGTGGTGCGGGCTGGGCTGGCAGGCGGGAAAGCCGGAAGAGGGGCAGGGGCCCGGGGCCCGGGGCAGGGGGCAGTACTGCCTGGGGGAGGGGGCACTCACAGGGCTCCCTCTGGTGTGGATGGTCCCGAACCGGTCATCCGACCGACCGGGCAGGGTGAAGCAAGTGGAGAATCTGAAGGAGATGGATGGGTGGGTAGGAGTGATCCCAACAGAGGTCGGACCAGGTGATGGGGCACCTGGGTGGCTCAGTGGGTTGGGCCGCTGCCTTCGGCTCAGGTCATGATCTTAGGGTCCTGGGATCGAGTCCCACATCGGGCTCTCTGCTCAGCAGGGAGCCTGCTTCCTCCTCTCTCTCTCTGCCTGCCTCTCTGCCTACTTGTAATCTCTCTCTGTCAAATAAATTAAAAAACAAAAAACAAAAAACAAAATGTCCAGCCTGGGGACAGGGTCTCAGGGGCAGCACCACGGCGGAGAAGCGGAGCCAAGGGCAGAGGGGCAGAACCAGGGACGGGGAAGCCCTGGGCTGGGAAGGCAGGCGAGGCTGAGAGGATGGGGGAGGGGTCAGAAGTCGGAGGGCCGGGTCAATGCTAAGGGGCAAGTCCAGGCCCGCCCAGAATAGGCCCAGGATCTAGAAACAGACATCTGGGTCAATGGGATTAGGGTATCCGTGTAAGAGTCCCGCGGGGGCGTATCTGCCCCGTCCCTGCAGAGCCTGGAGGGGATCATGCTCTCCTTCGCCCTCCTTTCTCGGGCCTGGGACAATGTGTGCTTGTTTTGGGGCGCATCTGGAGCCAGCCCGGGAGAGGCTCCGTGGGCCGGGATAGAGTCCCATTAGCCCAGGACCGGGCCAGAACAGGCCTTGGATTGATAGATGTGCCTCTAACCCTAACCTGACGGAGCAGCCACAGCTCGAATCCGCCTGCTCCCACCTCTCTGCAACCACTGCCAGAGCTCCTCCTCACCCCCACCCCTCCTGGCTCAGAACTGGTACCAGGACCGGGAATCCTCAGTGCTGGTCCAGACCGCAGTTCAAGCCGTCAGCCTCCATCCCTCTTTCTCTGGGTCTCCCCAGGGCCATTAATACTGGGGTTCTGGCCAGCCCGGGAGAGGCAGGCAGGTGAGAGAGGGGCCCCGGGGTCTGACGACCGAGACCAGATTTTAGTGACTCCTGGGGCTGTGTTTTGCCTCGCCAGGCCTCATCCCTGGGGTTGGGGTGGGGCGCAGATCACAGAAGAGCAGAGTCTGGGTGGGAAACTTAGGTTAATTGGACGTCCTGAACAAGAGGCCAGGTGGGTATAAAGCGGTTCTTCGCTGCCCCTGCAGCCGGGGCGTGGCCGGGAGCACAGAGGCTTGCTGCCTCCCTGTTCATCTCCCCCTTCATTTTCAGATGTTTGCACCTGTCTCAGAGGGAAAGAGTTTCAGAGCCTCCTGATTGGCTCCCCTCCCTGTTGTTCCCTTCTTCGCTGCGAGGGTAGACTGATGGAGGGGTTGCAAGTGTGTGTGTGTGTGTTGGGGGGGGGTGTGGGCCGACGCATATGGTTTTTCATTGTAACTCTAAGGACAGACATACAGGGAGCAGAGAGAAGTGGAGAGGAAGGTGGGCGCATGGTGTGAGTGTGTGTGTGTGTGTGTGTGTGTGTGTACTCATGCATGAATTCTACGGACAAGCCAACTTCTGGGTTCAAGAATAGGCTCCATTACTTCTTAGCTTTGTCTTACCTTCCTCAAGGACAATAATAACCCTTCCTGAGGATGATAATAGTACTTACCTTATGGATCACTGAGCATTTTGATATGTGTAATGACATTACAGCGTCAAACAGAGTAGATTTCCTGTCCTGCACCTCCCCTGTGTTCCACCTGTTCAACCCTCCTTGCTCCTCCAGACCTCTGGAGATCACAAGTAGGCAGAGAGACAGGCAGAGAGAGAGAGAGAGGGAAGCAGGCTCCCTGCTGAGCAGAGAGCCTGATGCAGGGCTCGATCCCAGGACCCTGGGATCATGATCTGAGTCAAAGGCAGAGGCTTTGACCCATTGAACCACCCATGCACCCCATTTTCATGTTTTTTAATGCCACTGAAAATGACACTGTTTTTTAAATTTTAATTTCCAGTTGTTAATTGCTAGTGCATAGAAGTGCAATTCTTTTTCTTTTCTTTTTATTTTTTTTAAAAGATTTTATTTATTTATTTGACAGAAAGAGAGAGAAAGTGCGAGAGGGAACACAAGCAGGGGGAGTGGGAGAGGGAGAAGCAGGCTTCCTATAGAGCAGGGAGCCTGATATGGGGCTTGATCCCAGGACCCCGGGATCATGACCTGAGCCGACGAAGGCAGACGCTTAATTGACTGAGCCACCCAGGTACCCCTAGAAGTGCAATTCTTTAAAAATATTGACCTATACCCCACAACCATGCTAAGCTCATGTTTTAGTTGTGGTCGCATTTGTGTAGATTCTATTGGATTTCCCGCATAGATGATCACTGCATGATTGACAGTTGGCTGATGTAGAGTGGCCACTGTGGGTGGGCCGGAGAGGAGCAATGGGAGAAGGTGGACATAGTTGCTTAAAAAAAAAAAAAGAAGTTAAAAAAAAAAAAAGATTTACCTATTTATTTAATCGAGAGAGACCGAGAGAGAGAGTGCGTGTGGGCTTGTGTGTCCATGAGAGCCGGGGGAGAGGCAGGGGGAGAGGGAGAAGGAGAGAAGCAGACTCCTTGTTGAGCGTGGAGCCCATCGCAGGGCTGGATCGAGGACCCTGAGATCATGACCTGAGCTGAAACCAAGAGCGGGCTGCTTAATGGGCAGAGCCACTCAGGTGTCTCTGGGCATAGTTACTTTTTTAATGAATGAAATGGGCTTAGGTGGGTCCAGCTAGGAGCAGGGATCCAGGGGAGGTGTTTCTCTGGAACCACAAGTCCAGAAGAGGTCCCTCCGGTCCTCCCCTGGCTGTCATTTCTCCAGCCCTCCTCTTGTGGTCCATATCCAGGAGATTCAAGGGCTCCTTCTTCTACTTGCTGCCCCTGTGCAGTCCTTGAGAGGCCTGGAGTGAGACCATCTGCTGCTCCTGTGCCTTCTGCCCCAATTCCCATTCCAAGCAGGGTTCAGGAGTAGCCCTGGGGGATTATTTTTAGGTGTCTGTACTCAGCTCTTCCCCTTTATGTCCAAACTGCCTACTGTTTCCAAGAGCCAAGAATCCCAGGAAGGAATCCAGGGGACTCACCCTGTGAGAGCAGGACCCCGGAGGCTCAGCAGGCAAGAGGCCTGGATTCTGACCTTGGCTCCACCAGAGTCCCCTTGAATGACCCAGGTAGCCTCTCCCAGGAGCCTGGATTTTTTTTGGTGAAACAGGGCTGGATCGAGGAGCTATGAGCCGCCTGTGGGTCTGAGGGCAGGGGAGGCTAGGGGAGGGTGCCGCCACCTTCTCCCCTCGTCCTGTGCCGTGTTGGGCAGTGGCTGGCCCAGAGTCTCTGGCAAGAGGACAGTGATGGGTCAGGCAGCCACAGGGTCTGCTCCACAAACAAGGAGAGGCAAGGAGGGGTAGAACTCAGCAGTCAGGCTCCCCAGCGGGCTCGGAATTCTGCCTGTGTCCTGCTGAGACCGCTCTGCCTATGGGGAGCAGGAACACCTTGGTGAGGCCACTGGGGCTTTCGGGTGCCCTAACTCTGCCTGCTAGCCTGCTCCCTCTTTTCGCATTCCCTGCAGGGCCAAATGCCTGCACTGGCCTTGGCTGAAAGGAAGGTGGGAAACAAATGGTTTGGGAACCAGGGAGCCTGGGATCTGGTCCCGATTTGCATCTGCTGTGTGACTGTAAACAACTTCCCAACCCATCTTTCCCCTGAGCACCAGACTGCACGTCCAACTTCCTACTCAAAGTTTTCATTTGGCTGTCTAAAAGGCCCTTCAACTGTTCGATGGTCAAGGGACTCTTGATTTCTATCTCCAATTCTGCTCATCTTCTAGGTCTCTCCATCCTGGCATGTGGTGTTTGGAACAAGCCAGTTGCTCAGGTGCAAGTGTCTCGATGCCTCCCAGTCCCTTCTTTCCCTACATCCAGAATATGAATCGGGATGCTCTTCGAAACACGTTCGGAGTCAGGCTCTCTCTGCATCTCCACAACCACTCTAGGCTCTTTCTACCTTTGCCGGTACCACTGCCGTCGATTCTGGTCTGGTCTTCCCATTTCTGCTCTTGTTCCTGGAACTCTGTACCCCGCCTATTCTCCACGAGGCAACCAAAGTGATTTTTAATTTTTTTTAATTATTCTTTTAAGTTTTTAATTCCGGTCAGTTAGCATACAGTGTTCTGTTAGTTTCGGGTGTAGGATATAGTGACTGAACACTTCCTATATCGCCTGGTGTTCATCACAACAATTACACTCCTTCAGTCCCTCCTAGCTTCCCCATTACCCCGCCCTAAAGTGATCATTTATTTATTTATTTATTTTAAAAAAAAAGATTTCTTTCTTTATTTATTTAAGAGAAAGAGAGAGTGCAAGCGCAAACACCGGGAGAAGGAGAAGCAAGCTCCCCTCTGAGCAGGGAGCCTGATGCAGGGCTTGATCCCAGGACCCTGGGATCATGACCTGAGCTGAAGGCAGATACTTAACCAGGTGAGCCACCCAGGCGCTTCCTCCCCCATCGAAGTGATCTTTTATTTATTTATTTTTTTTTATTTTTTTATTTATTTAAAGATTTTATTTATTTATTTGACAGAGAGAAACCACAAGTACACTGAGAGGCAGGCAGAGAGAGAGAGAAGGAAGCAGGCTCCCTGCTGAGCAGAGAGCCCGATGCGGGACTCGATCCCAGGACCCCGAGATCATGACCTGAGCCAAAGGCAGCGGCTTAACCCACTGAGCCACCCAGGCGCCCTCGAAGTGATCTTTTAAAGCCAAAACTCAGATCGTTTCACATTCTGTTTAAAACCACGCAGTGACATCTCACCATGCTAGAATACTATCTGACCTCCTTGCAAATCCCTACATGATTGGTCTCTGCTGTCCTCCCTGCTTCTCGTATGCCCTGTCCCTCATTCTCATCAGGGCCTTCGGGCTTACTGTTTACCTTTAATCTTTCCTGGGGAGATTTGCCTTATCACCCTGATCTTACCTAAAGCAGCTACCTAGTCATTCTCTTTTTCTCTACATTTTTTTGGGTCTCAAGTGCAAAGACACTTTCATTCACAACTCTATTATCATTTATCCTTGCAACGTTCCCTTATTTCATTATTAGTTGTTCATTATTCCTCTTTATCCCCATAACCCACTCCACCCAATGCCCTCCCTGCCAAAGTCAACTATTCTATTGTGTTTGATGTATATGCTTTCATTTAGATATGTTCTTGTAAAACATGTATATTTTGTCTGCACATAGTTTAATTGACCTCAGCGGTACAGGTAGCAGCTCTCGTTCGATTGCTCATCTCATGCATCGCTCTGTCTTGAAGAGATTTCCATGCTTTAGGTGTTTGCCCGCCGGTATCAGTCTATGGTTTACCTAAAACCTAGCTTGCCGCTACCACCCGTGACCTCATAGGACACTGCACTGAATGTCCTTTCACATGAAGCCTTAGGGACCCTTGTGAGAAGTGCTCAGAGATACAGCCCCAGGAAGGGAATTGCTGGGTCACTGTATGTGTGTGTATGTTGCCCTCCAGAATGGTGGCATAGCCTTCACTCCCACCAGTGTTATGTGTGGGCCATGTGGGGACGTAGGAGTCCTGTATTCCTGCATGGCCACAGCACTTGGCACTTTCCAGCTTTTTAATGTTGCTGGTTTAACTGTGCAAAGTGATGATCCCATTCTTCATGTGGTTAACGTTTTAGACTTTATTGTCTTTAAAATGCCTATTAACTCTTTTTTGCCTGTGTTTCTACTAGGGTTCTCCTTTTTTTCTTGTTGACTTGTAAGAGTTTCATGTATATTCCTTTTTTTTTTTTTACAATTTTAAAAAGATCTTTAAAAGAGATTTTATTTATTTATTCGAGGGAGAGAAAGCATGAGTGAGAGACAGCATGAGCAGTGGGGAGGGACAGAGGGAGAAGCAGACTCCCCACTGAGCAAGGAGCCTGACGTGGGTCTTGATCCTAGGACCCAATCCTAGGTCCCTGGGACCATGATCTGAGCCAAAGGCAGATGCTCAACTGACTGAGCCTCCCAGGCACCCCCTTAATATTTTTAATATTAGAACTTTGTCAGTGTTAAATGTTGCAAATATCTTCTTCCAATCTGTTGTTTATCTTTTAAATTTTTCATGTTCTTCAATAAGCAGAAGCCCATTTCAATATAATCAGATTACTATCATCGCCATATATCTCTGGCCCTGTCTCTGTTTTTCTCCTTCTCTGTCTGTGTCTCTAAGCCCTCTCTTCAATTCTGTTTCTTGCACCGTGAAGGCTGCATACAGACTACGGCTTTATTGTATGTCTTAGTAGGTGGTATAGTGAGTCTCTCCTTGATTTTCTATTTCCAAAATTCACTTAGCAATTATGGTCTTTTTTACTCTATACATTTTAGAGTATGTTTTTGGAGTTCCTAAAAAGTAATTGAACTGAAATTCTGATTAGATTCCATGAATTTCTAGAAATGAACTTGGGGAGGATGGATTTTTTTTTTTTAAGATTTTATTTATTTAACAGAGAGACACAGTGTGAGAGGGAACACAGGAGGGGAAGTGGGAGAGGGAGAATCTGGCTCCAGCAGGGAGCCCTATGTAGGCCTTGATCCCAGGACTCCCGGATCATAACCTGAGCCTAAGGCAGATGCTTAACGACTGAGCCACCCAGGTGCTGGAGGATGGCATCTTTATTACACTGTCATTTATTTTTTATTTTTATTTTTATTTTTATTTTATTTTTTAAAAAAGATTTTATTTATTTATTTGACAGATGGAGATCACAGAGCAGCAGGCAGAGAGAGAAGAGGAAGCAGGATCCCCACCGAGCAGAGAGCCCGATGCGGAGCTCGATCCCAGGACACTGGGATCATGACCTGAGCTGAAGGCAGAGGCTTTAACCCACTGAGCCACCTAGGCGCCCCTTATTTCTATTTTTAAAGATTTATTTATATGAGAGAGAGAGAGAGAGGGAACAGGGGAAGGGCAGAAGGAGAGGGAGAGAAGCAGACTCCATGCTGAACCTGGAGCCTGACATGGGGCTCGATTTTATAACCCAGAGATCCATACCTGAGCTGAAACTAAGACTGGATGCTCAACCAACTGAGCCACTCAGGTGCTCCCGCATTATGTCATTTATTTATCTTTTTTAAAAAAGATTTTTATTTATTTGACAGGCAGAGATCACAAATAGGCAGAGAGGCAGGCAGAGAGAGAGAGGAGGAAGCAGGCTCCCTGCTGAGCAGAGAGCCCGATGTGGGGCTCGATCCCAGGACCCTGAGACCATGACATGAGCTGAAGGCAGAGGCTTAACCCACTGAGCCACCCAGGCACCCCCACATTATGTCATTTAAAGAAGAGTGTGGGATCTCTCTCCTTTTACTAAGATAATCTTCATGATCTTAAAAGAGTTTAAAAAATTCTTGCCATGGAAGCTTTGGGTGTCAATTGCCTAGTGATACTTAGCTTTTGGCATTATTCAGAATGGTATCTTAATTTTCCAAGATTTTCTAGATTATTTCTATAGGTTATTGTTATTGATTTTCTGGTAATTTGATTTTGTATCCCACATCCTTGCTGAACTCTCTTCTCAGTTTTGTTTGTTGCTTTTATTGGTTTATTTGGGTACGTGATCATATTCTTTCTAAATAACGACATTTTAAACACTTCTCTTTTAAATTCCTTATTTCTCTTTCTCTCCTAGTAGATCTTTGTTGGCCAAGACCCCAAGTACTAAGGTACACAGTTGATTCAGAGGTCCAAGAGAATGCACATAACTTTCCCCATCATGTATATGTATAGTATTTGCCTTGATGCTTACCTCTCTGGGTCCCTGATTTCCCTTAGATGGTTGGCCTAGTTTTCTTTTAATCTTATTCCAGATCTCTGGTGCTTTTAAGGACATTTTAAAATACTTTAAACTTTTTTGGGGCTTATTTTCAATGTTATTTTGTTATTTTAATGGAAATAGAAATCCTTTTTCTGATTGATTTCAGAAGTTCGTTATAAATGCTGGATACAAATCCTTGCAAATACCTTCTTTTACTCTTTTCACATTATTTATAGTGAAACAGATGGCCAGAATTGAAAAAAAAAAACCTCAAAGCAGAAAAATTTAATCAATGTTCCTGTTTTGGTTAGTCCTTTTTATGTCTTAAGAAATCCCTTCCTCTTCAGAAGGAATTAATTTTTGTTTAAGATTGAAATATGAGTTGCACTTTATTTATTTTGCATATGGGTGAGTAGATGTCCTGATACTATTTATTGATTGGTCCATGTTTTATCCAGTCATCTGCAATGCTCCTCTACAGCTTTCTCCCGTGCGGGGGTCTGTTTCTAAGCTTGGTCTTCTTTCCCACGGGGCAATTTGTTTTTTCCTGATCCATCATCAACTGTCTTAATTACTACATTTTTATAATAAAAGTTTATGATATGCCTTGATTTCTGGTAGGGCAAATCCTTCTACTTCATTCTTTAAAAAAACCAAACAAACTACTATAGGGGTGCCTGGGTGGCTCAGTCCGTTAAGTGTCCAACTCTTTTTTTTTTTTTTTAAGATTTTATTTATTTATTTGATAGGCAGAGATCTCAAGTAGACAGAGAGAGAAAGGAGGAAGCAGGCTCCCTGCTGAGCAGAGAGCCCCATACGGGGCTCGATCCCAGGACTCTGAGATCATGACCTGAGCTGAAGGCAGAGACTTTAACCCACTGAGCCACCCAGGTGCCCCCAAGTATCCAACTCTTGATCTCAGCTCAGGTCTTGATCTCAGGGTCATGAGTTCAAGCCCTGTGATGGGATCCATACAGGGGGTGCAGCCTATTAAAAAAAAAAAAAAAAAAGGAAGAATTGGAGCACCTGGATGGCTAAGTTGGTTGAGTGCTAAGAGATAATGTTGCTTGTCATTCTTCTTCTCCCTCTCCCTCTGCCTCTCCCCTGGCTTGTGCTCTCTCTCTTTCTCTGAAATAAAGTCTTAAAAAAAAAACCAAAAAAACAGAACTATCTTAGTTATATGTGGCCCATTGCACTTTTTAAAAAAATCTTTTTTTTTCTAAAGATTTTATTTATTTATTTGACACAGAGAGAGAGATCACAAGCAGGCAGAGAGGCAGGCAGAAAGAGAGAGGAGGAATCAGGCTCCCAGCTGAGCAGAGAGCCCAATATGGGGTTGTATCCCAAGACCCTGAGCTGAAGGCAGAGGCCCAACCCACCGAGCCACCCAGGCGCCCCCCGTTGCACTTTTATATACATTTTACAATTTACTTTTTATAGTTTTTGGAAAACATCCATTGGAATTTTTAAGAAGATTTTATTTATTTATTTGAGAGAGAGAGAGATAGCATGAGTTGGGGGGATGGGCAGAGGGAGAGAGAGAAGCAGACTTCCCACTGGGCAGGGAACCCAACAGGGATGGGGTGAGGTGGTTGGGGTTCAATCCCAGGACGCCGAGATCATGACCTGAGTGGAAAGCAGATGCTTAACCAACTGAGCCACCCAGGTGTCCCTAGAATTTTTTTTTAAGATTTTCTTTTCTTTTTTTAAAGATTATTTATTAGACAGAGAGAGAGAGAGCAGACGTAGGCAGAACAGCAGGCAGAGGGAGAAGCAGACTCCCCACTGAGCAGGGTGTCCAATGCGGGGCTTGATGCCAGGACCCTGGCATCATGACCTGAGCCAAAGATAGGCACTTAACTGACTAGCCACCCAGGCACCCCTAAGATTTTGTTTTCTTTAAGTAATCTCCACACCCAATGTGGGCTTGAACTCACAACCCTGAGATCACATCCTGTAGCAGCTGAGCCAGCCAGATTCCCCTCCATTGGGATATTGATCAGAATTGCACTGAATTTATAAATCAGTATTGGAATGACTGACATTTTTGTATTATCTTATGTCAATTATGAGTTGACCTCAGATTTCTTATCCATGTATATAATATATTTATTTAAGTTTTTGAAATATCTTTCAGTATAATTTAAAAATTTTATCAATATAGGAATTAAAAAATTAAAATTTCTAACTACTTTTTACCAGAGCAGAGAATGCAATTGATTTTTTATTTATTGCCCTTGTATCCAGCCATTTTGCCAAACTTTACTATTTCTAATAATTTCAGATTTTTAAAGAGATAATTATATCTTCTGTAAATAGTACCAGTATTGATTTTTCCTTTCCAATCCTAGTTCTGTTATTTGTTATTGTTATCCTGAACACTGACCATACTTTCCAAGATTATACTGATTAGAGGAAGAGACAGCAGGCACACTGGCCTTTTCCCAAGTTTAAAGGAGATGCTTCTAATGTTTCACCACTAAGTATAATGTTTGCTGTGTATTTTTGGCAGATGTTCCACATCAAGTTAAGTTTCTTTCTATTATCTGCTTTATTAAGAATTTTTAATAAACATTAACTTTTATTAAAGATTTTTCTACTTTTATTAGGGTTATAATCTATTAATATGATGGTATTAATATATTTTCTCAGGTTAAACTACCCTTGATTTCCTGAGATTGACTCTTCATGGTCATAATGTATTATTATTATTGTTTTTTTTTTTTTAAAGATTTTATTTATTTACTTGACAGAGATCACAAGTAGGCAGAGAGACAGGCAGAGAGAGAGAGAGGGAAGCAGGATCCCTGCTAAGCAGAAAGCCAATGCGGGGCTCGATCCCAGGACCCTGGGATCATGACCTGAGCCGAAGGCAGAGACTTAACCCACTGAGCCACCCAGGTGCCCCAGTTTTATTTAGGATTTTGTATCTGTTTATAGTGATGTTGTTCATAATCTTTATTTCACAACAATATTCCTTCGGATTCAGTATCAACTGTTTTCAGAGAATGAATCTGAAATAATTTCATCTTTTTCTCTTTTTGGGGGAAGCATTGGTATAGTATTGGAGGAATGGTTTTTTAAAAGTGTGGTGGGGGGCACCTGGGTGGCTCAGTGGGTTAAGCCTCTGCCTTCGGCTCAGGTCATGATCCCAGGGTCTTGGGATCAAGCCCCGCATCGGGCTCTCTGCTCAGCAGGGAGCCTGCTTACCTTCCTCTCTCTCTGCCTGCTTCTCTGCCTACTTGTGATCTCTGTCTGTCAAATAAATAAATAAAATCTTAAAAAAAAAAGTGTGGTGGAACTCACCTGTGTTATTATTTGGGCCTAGTGTCTTCTTTGAGGCAAGATTTTAAGATTTCCTATTTAGACTTTTACACTTTATTCTAGAATTAGTTTTCCTATATTATCTCTTTTAAATTCATCAGCATAGACTTGTTTATGAATATTTTGTGTCTTTGTAAGTACTCTAAAGCTGTAGTTCAGTTTCTTTGTTTAGTCTTAATATTTGTTCATGTCTTCAGTCTGTTTATTTTATTTTTTGATTATTGTTACCAAAGATTTGTTCATTTCATTGAGATTTTCAAAGATGAATTTTTTTGTTTTGTTGACTCTCTTTTATATTTTTGTTTTCTATTTAATTTATTTCTGGTACTATTATTATTATTATTATTATTATTTAAAAGATTTTATTTATTTATTTGACAGAGAGAGATCACAAGTAGGCAGAAAGGCAGGCAGAGAGAGAGAGAGGAGGAAGCAGGCTCCCCGAGGAGCAGAGAGCCCGATGCGGGATTCGATCCCAGGACTCTGAGATTATGACCTGAGCCGAAGGCAGTGGCTTAACCCACAGAGCCACCCAGGTGCCCCTGGTACTATTATTATTATGTGTGTTTTTACAGGTAAGATAACCAAGCATTGGACCAGTTACTTTATATGCTGGAGCTATATTCTTTTTTTTTAAAAGGTTTGTTTATTTATTTAAGTGGGGGAGGGGAAGAGGGAGAGAGCGAATCCTGAAGCAGACTCCACATGAGAGTGGAGCCCAGTGGAGGGCTTGATTGGGGGGCCCTGAGAGCATGGCCTGAGCTGAAATTAAGAGTATGACGCTTAACTGACTGAGTCACCCAGGTGCCCGCAGAGACATATTCTTAACCATTGAACTTTCTTTGGTCTTAAAGTGTATTTTGACTCCTATCAGCATAGCTACCTAACTTCTTCTGTTCAATATTAGCTTGGTTTATATTTTTCCATTTCTTTTTTTTTTTAAAGAGTTAATTTATTTATTTGATAGAAGACACAGCGAGAGAGGGAACACAAGCAGGGGAGTGGGAGAGGGAGAAGCAGGCTTCCCGCTGAGCTGGGACCCTGATGCAGGGCTCCATCCCGGGAATCTGGGATCATGACCTGAGCAGAAGGCAGATGCTTAATGACTGAGTCACCCAGGTGCCCCTATTTTTTCATTTCTTTATATTTAACATTTTCATGTGCTAACATTTTAGATCGGTCCCTAAACTGCATGGAGTGGTAAATAAAATTAACTTGAAATATCTCTGCCTCTTAACCGGTAGGTTTAACCTATTTACATTTATTTTGGTGACTGATATAGTAGGAATCCGTGACACTTCTAACTTTCTGTCTTAAACTTGTCTTAATTTTTTAAAAAAGATTTTATTTTATTTATTTGACAGAGATCACAAATAGGTGGAGAGGCAGGAAGAGAGAGAGAGCCCAATGTGGGGCTTGATCCCAGGACTTTGGGATCATGACCTGAGCCAAAGGCAGAGGCTTTAACCTACTGAGCCACCCAGGCTAAGTGTCCTTTTCCACTTGCTGTGGGGACTCCCTCAGCCTCTCACCTTCTCAGCCTGTCCTGTCTTCTCAGTCTGTATCCATCCACCAGTTTTTCTGTCTCTTACCTGAAAAGGAATGGACCTACCACAGTGGCAGAGGCAGAGATGGTGAACAGCAGGGGAACACAATAGCTGCAAGACTGAGGGCTGGTCTAGGTCCTTGGTTAGATCCTTCCACAGACTCATCTGGGAAAGCTGCCTGGATAGATGAGGCTCAGGACCTGGGGTCCCCTAGGGATCCATATCCCTACTCCTTGCCCTGGAAACCACCAGATGTCTTAGGTTCTAGGGTGATGGTAAGGACAGGCAGAGTCTTGTGGGTTGTCACAGAAAGTCCCAGGTTCTCTCCTCCATACTCAGCTTGGCGTCCTCTTCCATCTTTCCATTGATCTTGGCCACTTTCTGCCCAGGGCCACTAGGGTGAGATTCAGCCTTCCCTAGAAGTAGCAGAGGGTGGACTCAATGAAGAACCTGTGGGTTGGGGCAGGAGGGAGCACCATTTTAGGCTGGGCTGATGAGTTGTTGTTATCCAAGAAGGGCATAGGACAGAGCTGGAAGACAACTTGGAGAGGTGGAAAGAATTCTGACCTGGGAGTTTGGAGCCCTGGGTTCTACTCTAAGGATTGCTACTATCTTCTCTGGAGACCTGACACAAGTCTTGCTCCTCTCTGGGCTGTGATCTTCCCCATCTATCAAACTGGGCATTGATTCTTTTTGATTTCACCTACTTTGGTACTAGGGGGGAAGAGAGGGAGTTCTAGGAAATGCTCTGCTCATCTTATTCACTTATTGTGAAACCTCTACCTTACCCTCAGGCCCCATGCACATGGAGTAGATGAAGACAAAGAAGGACAGAGAAACCAACAGTTGCAAGTGGTGCCAGTGGGGCAGAACTTAAGCTATGCCAGCCAAGAGGAACTGGCCATGGTTGGGTATAAATCCAATTAGGAGGTTCAGACCTGGTCAGGCATGGATGGCGAGCCACTCCAGGCCTGGGGAGAAGAGTGGAACTCAGATCAAAGTCAGGGTTTGTGCAGGTGTGTGTGCGTGTGTGGTGCTGTAGTCTCTTCCAGGTGGATATAAGGATCCTTACATTGGAGCAGAAGGACTACTCTCTTGAGCTCAGTCCTGCTTTGCACCTCTAGACCCCTCAGAGGATAAGGCAAGGGTGGTTTGATCAATGGCAAGGTTCTGTGTATGTGTGAAGCAAGGGATGGGCTGGAAGGGTTTGAATTCCCAGGCATACTCCAATGCAGCTTCTCCATCCCAAATATTCATATTTTCAGGCTTCCTCCAAACATTGTTTTTGCCCACAGCCACTCTTTCTGTACTTGCTTCAACCCAGTTTAATTCAACAAACAGGGCACCTGGGTGGCTCAGTGAGTTAAGCCGCTGCCTTTGGCTCGGGTCATGATCTCAGGGTCCTGGGATCGAGTCCCACATCGGGCTCTCTGCTCAGCAGGGGGCCTGCTTCCCTTCCTCTCTCTCTGCCTGCCTCTCTGCCTACTTGTGATCTCTGTCTGTCAAATGAATAAATAAAATCTTTAAAAAAATCATTCAACAAACATTTAGGGTTGCCACACTATGCCATGCCCTTTGCTTACCCTTGGAAATAGAGATGAATGAACCCTGCCCTCAGGGTATCCTACACAACTTTTATTTCCTCCAATTGATCTTACTTTCTGGCCTCATATATTCAGTTGTATATTCTATTCTTTATGCCTGGAACTCTGTTCCAGAAACTTATTCCCTTTCACTTTCTGCTTCAATTTTTGGTCAATTCTGAGCTTAGATGTCACTTCTTTGGGAGAAATTTTCCCAATTCTGAGGTCCCACATCACCCAAGATGGCTCCCATTACAACTTTAAGCACACTAATTTGTAACTGCTTGGCAGTCTTCCCCAGGAGACTGTTAACTCTTTGTGGTCATTGATAGTGTCCTCTTGTTCATTTTGTATCCCCAGTGCAGGGTATGACACAAACTGCCATCTGAAATTGTGTTCAGTTGGGCACCTGGGTGGCTCAGTTAGTTAAACATCTGCTTTCAGCTTAGGTCATGATCCCAGGTCCTGGGATTGAGTCCCGCATCAGGCTCCCGGCTCACTGGGGAGCCTGCTTCTCACGATGCCTGCTGCTCCCCATGCCTGTGCTCTCTCTCTCTCTCTCTCTGTCAAAGAAATAAATAAAATCTTAAAGAAAAAGAAATTATGTTCAATAAATGAGTGTTGAATTAAAGGCTCACGGTTTGATAGGCCTCTTTAAGGAACACCACTTAATTTCTATAAAGTCTTTACTCAGTTCATCTTTTCAGGGATCCCTAAGTATCTGGGATAGATTCCAGCCCTTAATGATCAGAACCACCAAAGAGGCTGTAATCTTAGTTTCTTTCTGCCCTGGGTGTTGCCTACTCCAAGAGAGGCTCTGATAGACGGGGATGCTGGGAGAGATGGGCTCTTTTAACTCAGAGAAGGAGCTAAGGTCTGAATTTGTCAGGTCTGCTGGTCCATTGAATCCCTGTGACTCAGGAGTCCCCATGAGACTGGCCCTTCCCAGACCCTTCTCATTCAATATCAGAGAGTTGCTCCTGAAGCCAGTCATAGCCATGCCCGAGAGAAAGAGGCAAGCACAAGGGGCTGGGAAGTTGGGTGTAAAGGCAGAAGACACTGGTAACTGCAGATGGGTTCAGATCAACCCTTCAGGCAGCCCAGCATGTGGCTGGGAGAGGAAACATGTATGGAGAGCACATGGCTTCCTCCTCTGGCCCATTTCCCTGGCTGTCGTGCCCTTGGTGCCTTGGGCAATCTAGCAGATGCATGTGAGGCTGCCCAGATGTGACATAGGTGGATGCAGAGATGGAAAGTAGAATACGATAAGGTGAGGGCTGTCATCTTAAGACCTTGAGTACGGGGAAGTGTGTTGTGTTGCTGCTGTCCAGGGTCCTGACACATCCCAGCGCACCTCCGTGGAGGGGCCCACACCCTCTTATCAGAATCATAGCGGTGTATTTATTTAAAAAAATTTTTTTTTAAAAAAGATTTTATTTATTTATTTGACAGAGAGACAGGGAACACAAGCAGGGGGAGTGGGAGAGGGAGAAGAAGCCTTCCCGCTGAGCAAGAGCCGGATGCAAGCTTCTACCCAGGACCCTGGGATTATGACCTGAGCATGAGGCTTAATGACTGAGCCCCCAGGCAACCCAGTGGTGTGTTTAAAACAACTCAGATGATGAGTCCCGGTCTAGTCCTGTAAGGTAAGCTAGAAACCTATTTTTTTAAAAAAAATATTTCATTTATTTATTAAAAAAAAAAAAAAAAAGAGTATGAGAGGGGAGAAGGTCAGAGGGAGAAGCAAATTCCCCATGCTGGGAGCCTGATGTGGGACTCAGTCCCCAGACTCCAGGATCATGACCTGAACCAAAGGCTGTCGCTTAACCAACTGAGCCACCCAGGCGCCCCTAGAAACCTAAGTTTTAACAAGTTTCCAAGGCTTGGAAACTGATGCTCTGAGGTGTGCTTGGTACTGTGGCTGTTGGTCTATAGTGACTCCTATTAGACGATTCCCAAAAGATAGTGATCTTTAATTAAAAAAAATTGCAATGTTTATGGTTTGGAAAATGAATATGGCTATGACTAATATTTTGTGAAGAATAAAGCTCATTTTGAGTACCTTTGATCTGCTATGACTTTTCTAATATTTGAAAATTTTATTTTTTAGGCCAACACCTCCATTTTATAGAAGGAAAAACCAAGTCTAAGAGAGGTTGTGTAACTTCCTCATGGACTCACAGTTAGCTGTAGATCTGAGTCAAGAAACCTAGATTCTTGTCCTTCTTTGTCGCTTTCTAGCTATGTGACTGTACTTTTTTCTTTTAAAAGAGCAAACATTAAATATTTACTTGTTACAGTCAGAAAATAACAAATTGTCACAAAAGCTAAAAAACATATTAATGAAAAGTGAAAACTTCTCTTCTTTCTGATTCCACTCCTTGGAATTCACAACTGACAGCTTTCTTGGGTTCCTTCTAGACAGTTTGGATATGTTATTTAATATCCTCGAACTTCAGTTTTCTCATTGGCAAAATGCAGATAATACTACCACTTGTACTGGCTTCACAAAGGTATTGTGAGAGGTAAATGAAATGAAGTGACACATGGGAAATGCTGATTGACTGTTGTGTGATTCCTACAGACATTCCAGACATGGTTAGACTTGGACGGATCAGTCATGTGTCCCTCCCTAGATCCTCAGGGATGCCAGTCTCCCTTCCATGTCCAGCCTAGAGAGCCCTTTGCTCCAGATCCAGCAAAAGCCTGTCTGCCAAGGTCCCAAACATCAAGCTTGCAATCAGCATTCCTGCCATGAAAATGGATTGCAAGGTCTTGTGTGTGCACACAAGGTCCAACTGTGAGGAAGGAAGAGCTGGGTCAAGGAGAGCTGGAGTGGCCTCAGGGAAGCCCCACTCTTCATCTCCTGGTGGGGATGAGGGTTCTGAATTGGGACCAGCACTTACAGAGTGCTTCCCTCTCCCTGCCACACAATCTTTCCCATCACCTTCTCCTGGCGAGATTGATTCAAATTATTTCAAAATATGTAAAAGTTGCCTTTTGGGATGCCAACTCAGACTGCTCCCCCTTCCCTGGGCTCTAACCCTTCACCCTCCTTTAGGGCTACTGAACCTGACCCTCTCTGGGCATAGCTGAAGAAAACTGACCCAGGAGCTGGATTAAGCTAATCAGAATATGTTTATTACAGATTTGGAAATGTGACTCAGAGAAGCAAAATTTATAAAGATACCTAAAATAGGGTAGGAGGGACAAGTTTGGCACAATGTAGAAATGGAATTGAAATATGAGAGAGTAGGAGAGAGAGCAGGAAGAGGGGAGAATGAAGTACTCTAGTCAGAGAGAAGTCACAGAGAGAGCTCAGTCAGCGCCAGAGAAAAAGGGATGAAGAGCTCCCTTCAGCTACCTGATCCCAGTTTCTCACAAGGCTGGGCTCAAGCTCTTGACCTTGGGTTCTCTGAAATACTTTTTCATCTTTCTATTAACTTTCCATAAGCAAATCGGAGAGGGTTGTGGTTATTTGCAGTCCTGAAATAACAGCAATTGGATACTGTAACTGGTAGTTTAAATTTTGTTGCTCTTTTTAATGACTATGAAGAAAAAATTGCCATTTTGAAAATAGTTCTATTCTAGGTGGAGTAAAACAGTTCTGGAGCCTGCAGAAAAATCATATTGCTGACAGATGTGCCATTAGAATTAAGTCAAAATAATAAATAGATGTGGTATTTCTTTTACAAGTAAGCCCTAATTTTTAGACACTTTTGAATGTATTTTAAAACTGTCGTTTCTTTTGTTAACAGAAATAAGAAAAGGGGGCTGGAATGACCAGGACAATTAGGGAATTCCCTCTAGATGTGTTAATATATATCCAAATGAATTCATCTTTCAAGTGTATTTACTTGATAATTTTGATTTGGTTGGAGAGAAATCCTTATTGGTGAATATAATTATTACTGTAGGACTTTTACCATAGATACACACATTCACATGTTGTAGAATTTGGGATGTCAACATTTGAATTCTTTCTCCTAAGAGCAATGGACTTTATTGCTGTTTTATTAAAATAACTATTATTTCAGGTCATGAAATCCATGATACAGAATACTCAGAAAGAATTTCTCTGCCTCTCGTTCACTCTAAGATGATCGTCACCTACAGAAATAACAGTTGCATGGGGCTTCTACCATCCTAGGGTTAGTACTGGCTTTTGCCATCTGTGTTCTCTTCATGTGTACCTGAAACCCCAGATATCAGACATTGCTGTGTGCTCCTGGGCTTCGTGTATACGTTATCACTAACAGGAAACAATCTCTTGGAAAAAATGATGTTGGGTTTAAGGGTGACTAAGAAAATTGCAGCCTTGGTTAGCTCTGGACTGCTAACTTGAGAGAGATTATGATAAATGACAGCTGCTGTGAGACTGATTCAGGAAAAAGAAAAGGAGAAAAAGAGAAAACAAAAAGGCAGTGGAACCAGGAAGCAGAAAGGTAAAGTGGTGGCTGTTCACATCTGCAGAACCGGACTGAACAAGGAGACTCAGGCTGGGTCATTCATAATAACTTATGCCCTCCCTCCCCTACAGTCACTGGACCAAGGGTAGGCACATGACTCAAGACAGCCAATAAGTCTTTCATAGAAGGTTTTAAAAGCTGGAGCTGAGAAACAGAAACCCTTTTTCTCCCTGGTGAGAAAGTCCTTAAGATTGAGCTCAGATGGGGCGCCTAGGTGGCTCAGTGGGTTAAAGCCTCTGCCTTCAGCTCAGGTCATGATCCCAGGGTCCTGGGATCGAGCCCTGCATCGGCTCTCTGTTCAGCAGGGAGTCTGCTTTCCCCTCTCTCTCTGCCTGCCTCTCTGCCTACTTGTGATCTCTGTCAAATAAATGAATGAAATCTTAAAAAAAAAAAAAAAAAAGATTGAGCCCAGAATCGCCAGTGGCCATCTTGTGAAGGTTTCTGTGCACAGTGGACATGCACAGCATGCAAAGAGAAGCACAGATGAGAGCTAGCAAGGATCCTGATGACATCCGTGGTCGTGGTTACTATTGTCCCTAGAGCCAGCTCCTCCTCTGCATAACTTGTGGTTGGGAGACTATATGGTCTTTTATTGCAAGATTAGCTTGATTTAAATTATAGCCATTAGTAAGAAAGGATTCTGACTAATATAGTTCAGATGGAAGCTGCTAGTTATTGCTCAGGACATTTTAATTGAGAAGACAGCAAGGAAAAGAGCTCAGGCAGGATTTTATTATAACCCATACACCTATAGCCAGGATCATTTTCTTGTTATATTTATTTATCTTCTGCTTTGCATTCAGAGTGCTGAAGCATCCCTTTGGGTTATTGGGTCATTCCAAGGGGCAGCCTGGGCCTTGTTTCTCTCAGGTGACCTGTGCTGTTGTACCTACCAGATACAGCCATGTGGCCTGGGTAGGGTGTCTTCACTAAAATCAGGCTTCTTGCTTAAGCCCTGTTAATTTGTGAGCCATTTCATTTGCTTCACAACTCAGAAGGTCCAACTTCACACTGGGTTATAAGTAAACTTCCTATTGTCCTAATGAAATATTCTCTGGTGCAGGCATAGGCTTTGACATTATTGGCTCAAGGAAGAGGTATCCTGGCTGTGCTAATGAAATAGGACTCATGCTTATGTGTGGTGGTGGATGATGGTTCCATCCACCATGACTGTTGGAAGAGGATTTGATTATCTTTGGCATCTCTATACATCTCAGGGATTGGGAGAACTATGTGCATCTGACTTTGTTGATCATCGACACCAAACATGATACATTACTTCCAAATCTCCATTTTGAAGGAGATCCAAGGTTCTCACCCAGATTCTTTGTCCTACATGGCAAGAAATAGGAAGATTGGATCAAACTGCCTGTTCTTGGGGCACCTGCATGGCTTAGTCGGTTAAGCGTCTGCCTTCAGCTCAGGTCATGATACCACAGTCCTGGGATCCAGCCCTGTGTTGGGCTCCCTGGCATAGGGGGAGAGTCTGCTTCTCCCCGTCCTTCTGCCTCTTACCCCACTTGTGCTCATTCTCTCTCTCTCTCTCACTTTCTCTCGCAAATAAATAAAATCTTAAAAAAAAAAAAAAAAACAACCAACCAACTGCCTGCTCTTTTGAACATATGAGCAAGCGCTAGGTTGATCAATCCTGTAGTATTGTCAACCTTGGAAAGCAGAATGTAGAGTATTTTTTTTTTTAAGATTTTATTTATTTATTTGACACAGAGAGAGAGATCACAAGTAGACAGAGAGGCAGGCAGAGACAGAGAGAGAAGGAGGCAGGCTCCCTGCCGAGGAGAGCGCCTGATGCGGGGCTCGATCCCAGGACCCTGAGATCATGACCTGAGTTGAGGGCAGAGGCTTTAACCCACTGAGCCACCCAGGCGCCCCCAGAATATAGAGTTTTAAGAAGGGAAATGGGGAAGCAGAATTGAAAGGACTGATAACATACAAATTAAGATGGGTGGACAAGGATGTCTTAGAACTTGGGTTGAGGCTGGTAAGTAATGAAGAAAGTCCCCCCAACTATGCATGGAGGGAGATGGCATGTGATGCCAGCTTCCCTCAGAGAGGGGAGGACTAGCCATGCTTAGTTACCTTCTGCTTCTTTGTGCTGGGGCTTCTAGTGGGAGTATGGCTTAACTCTGATCAATGCAGACAGATGCTGCATTAGCAAGTTTGGGGACTAAGCTCTACCATAGCCTTTTCTTAGGACATCTCTGCAAATTCCTGACCAGTAAGCAGTGGGCTACATAATTCCACTACATTGTGCCTTGGCATGATGAGTAGATGAAGGGTGGACTCCTGAGTCAGTTGCAGGGTAAGGGGAGGTGCATCAGTGTGCTTGCACTGAGCCAATCAGAGCCTTTTCTAAGAATTTGAGTTAAGATACACAGAAACATTCTGATTGGTAGTGGGCCCTAAATCCGAGAGAAAATGAAGCAGATCTGGGACTGGTGATCATGTTACAAGATGAACATGCAGACAAAACGGGCTGAGGAGGGACTTAACTGTATAGAGACGCCTCCGGTGCTCCAGTTCCCGGTTCCAGTTTCCACGAGGCCTGGACATACTTTGTTTCCCATCACTGGATTCCCTAAAATCTCTGAATCCTTACAAGAATTCCCCCATTTCTCATGAGCTGATTCAAGAGATCTCTTCCTTGCGACCAAAAGACCATTGCCTGAAACAGTTGTTAAGAGCATGATCATTGTGACAGCTATGAAGTGTGGAAGTGTAGAATTCGGCTGGATGAACCACTTTGCTAGGTTGACTCTGCTGGGTGTGTGTGTGTGTGTGTGTGTGTGTGTGTGTGTGTGTGTGTTTGAGGGGCATTAGATCACTAGAGATGAAAGGACACTCCGTAACTCTATTCTCTTTCCCATCTTAGTTCCTTGGCTGCTCTCCATGTCCTGGTCTCAGCTGCTGAAAGCTCTTTTTAGATGAAGTCAGAAAACTGTTTTTGTCTCTAGGACTCCTAGCCCCGATATTCCCTGCTCAGGAATAGTCCCTTTGCCCTCTACCACCCACACACCTCCTTTCCTGTGAGGGCTTCCATAATCTCCTATATCAGAAAGTTTGCAACTCCAACCACAGTTCTCTTACCACTCATTTTGGGCAAAGGTCCTCATATCTCCAGCACTTTCCCATATTTAGGCAAACTCGGGTTAGGGTAACACAGTCTGTGTCTGTGTGTGGGGATGGTAAGATGGAGATGCAGGGGTTGGAAGGGGATTAGGGGGCCCAGATACCCTCACCTTAGTCACAATGGTGGAAGGGAAGGTGCTGTTGTTGTAGATCTAGTCACTGATGCAGAGCTCTGTGGCCCCCATGCTGTTGGCCTCTGGGCTATTGGGAAAGGGTGGACCCTATTGGAGAATGGTGAAGGGGAGGCAGGACCTGGGCTGTCCCTGCCTGTCTTGCCCTTGTTGAGATTGGCATTGGCAGGTGGGCAACAGAGGTGCATGGGGATGGTGGCAGTGAAATTCTGTATAAAATTGGGCAAATATGTCCTCCCAGGGGGAGGACCACCATTGTGATCTGAATCTTCTGGAGGCAGCTGACACCCCCCATCTGTTGCAGGAGGTCGCTGAAGGCCATGGGCAGGACCTAGCAGAAGCAGCTGGGCTGAGGTATCCTGGTCCTTCTATCTGTTTTCTGTCTCTCCATGCAGAGGGAGGAGGAAGATTGCACTTTGTCTCTTCAGCTCATCAGTTCCTGGGTCTGCTGTAGCCCTAGGCTTCCTGATGACCAGCAGTAGCTTTTATAACTTCTTTAAGACTCCGGAGACAGAGAGAGAGAGAGCGAGCAGGGGGAGGAGCAGAGGGAGAGGGACAAGCAGACTCTGCACTGAGTGTGGATCCTGACACGGGACTTGATCTTATGACCCTGAGCCAAAGTCAAAAGTCAGATACTTAACCAGCTGAGCCACACATGTGCCTCTATAATATTATCAAATTTAATCCAATAATATATAAAAAGGATAATACATCTTGACAAAGTGGGGTTTATCCCAGGAATGCAAAATTGATTTAACTTTATTATTTAAATATTAAATTAAAATTAAATTAGTATTAAACATTAATATTAAATATTAAATAAATATTATTATTTTTTTGTTTCAAGTTTCTATTTAAATTCCAGTTAGTTAGTTAATATATAGTGTAATATTAGTTTCAGGTGTAGAATTTAGTGATTCATCACCTACATACAACACCTAGTGCTCATCACAGTGTCTTCCTTAATATCCATCACCCATTTTGCCCATCCCCCAGCCTACCTCCCCTCCAGCAACCCTCAGTTTGCTCTCTATAGTTAAGAGTCTGTTTTATGGTTTACCTCTCCCCCCCCATGTTTATCTGTTTTGTTTCTTAAATTCCACATACGAGTGAAATCATATGGTGTTTGTCTTTCTCTGACTGACTTATTTCACTCAGCATGATACACTCTAGTTCTATTCAGGTCATTGAAAATGGCAAGATTTCACTTTTTTGATGGCTGAGTAATATTCCATTGATTCTATCTATATATATACATATATGTATATACACATATATACACACATATACATATACATATACACATATACATATACATATATGTATGTGTATATATATATATCACAACTTCTTTATCCATTTATTAGTCAATGGCCATTTGGACTCTTTCCATAATTCGGCTATTGTTGATAATGCTGCTATAAACATGGGGGTGCATGTGCCCCTTCAAATCAGTATTTTTGTATTCTTTGGGTAAATTCCTAGTGGCGCAATTGCTGGATCATAAGATTTAACTTTAACTGTAAAATAATCAATGTAATTCATCATGATAGTAGATAAAAAACACTGTATGATCATTTTGATACATGCAGAATGAGCATTTAACAAAATTCAATAGCCACAGCACCTATGAAAAACATTTCAGCAAACTAGGTGTAACAAGGGACTTCTTCAAACTGATAAGGGACGTCCATGGAGAGACATCATACTTAATAGTGAAAGACAAAATGCTTTCCTTCCAAGTTCACTCTCACCAACATTGTTTTGGAATGTAATAATGTAAGTAAAATAAATGAAGGAATTCCAGAAAGGAAAGAAGATAGACATCTGCCTTTATTTGCAGACAATATGATTGTTTGAACAGAAAATCCTCAGGAATCTGCAAAAGAAGTTACCAGAATTAATGAGTGATTTTAGCAAATTTTCAGGATGCAAGGTATGTATACTAAAATCAAGTGTATTTCTATATAATAGCAATATTCAATTGGCACTTGAAATAAAAATATCATTAATATTTGCATAAAAATATGAAATGTTTAGGGATAAATTTGATAGAATATCTGTGAGACATATAAATTGAAAATTGTAAAACATTGCTGAGAGATATTAAAGAATATCTAAATAAATGGGGAAATATATCATGGATTGGAGCACTTAATATTATTAAGATGTCAGTTATTTTCAATATGCTCTATAGATTTTTTGTAATACAAACTTAAACTGTTCCAGCTATTTTTTAAAGATTTATTTATTTATTTATTTATTTGACAGAGAGAGAGAGATCACAAGTAGGCAGAGAGGCAGGCAGAGAGAGAGGAAGGGAAGCAGGCTCCCTGCTGAGCAGAGAGCCCGATGTGGGACTGGATCCCAAGACCCTGAGATTATGACCTGAGCCGAAGGCAGCGGCTTAACCCACTGAGCCACCCAGGTGCCCCTGTTCCAGTTTTTTTAGGTCAAAATTTACAAGTTCTTTTAAAATGATTTATTTATTTATTTATTTGTGTATTTATTTATGTATGTATTTATTTTTTATAGAGAGAGCAAGCATGAAGGGGGGAAGTAGCAGAGGGAGAGGGAGAGGTAGGATCTCAAGCAGGCTCCACACCCAGTGGGGAGCCCAATGCAGGGCTTATTCTCACGACCCTGAGATCGTGACCTGAGCCGAAATCAAGATTTGGCTTTCTAACCAACTAAGCCACCCAGCTGCCCCTGATTTTAAAATTTACACGAAAATGCAAAGGTTCTAGACTGGCCAAGACAACTTTGGAAAAGCTAAACAGTGTTAAAGAATCTACACTATCTGTGTTCAAGACTAATTATGAAATTACAATAATCAAGACAGTGTGGTGTTCATGCAAAGATAAATAGATCAGTGCTATGGGATGGAAAGCCCAAAAATAGAGCCACACACAGGGACATTTGATCTTTGACCAAGCTGTCTAGCCAATTAATTGATGAAAAAAAGTCTTTGAGCAAATGGTGTCGGTACAGTTGGATATCCATACGCAACCTCTTTCCTCACGTTATTTACAAAGATAACCTCAAAATAGAACACAGACCTAAATATAAGAGTTAAAACTGTAACATTTATATAAGAAAGCTTAAGAGAAAATTTTTGTGTCCTTTGGTTTGGCAAAGATTTTAAAAATAAGACACACAGTGCCTGGGTGTCTCAGTTGGCTGAACATTGGACTCTTAGTTTCTGCTCAGGTTGCAATCTCATGGGTCTTGGGGTGGAGCCCTGTGTCTGGCTCTCCACTCAGCAAGGAGTCTGCTTGAGATTCTTTCTTTCTCTTTCCCTCTGCCTCACCCCCACTCATGCATGCACGTACACTCTATCTTTAAGAAAAAATAAAATAAGACATAAAAAACATGAACTATAAAAGAAAAACCTAGTCAGTTGGTCTTCATCAAAATTTTAAAACTTTCCTATTCAATGGCTTTAAAAAAAAAGATTTTATTTATATATTTGAGGGACAGATCACAAGTAGGCAGAGAGGCAGGCAGAGAAAGAGGGGGAAGCAGGATCTCTGCTGAACAGAGACCCCCAGATGAGGGGCTCGATCCCAGGACCCTGAGATCATGACCTGAGCCAAAGGCAGAGGCTTAACCCACTGAGCCACCCAGGTGCCCCTATTCAATGACTTTTTAAAAAGATTATTTATTTTTATTTTTTATTTGAGAGAGGTAGAGAGAGAGAGTGCGCAAGCAGGGGGCAGGGACAGAGGGAGAAGAAGGAGAAGCAGACTCCATGCTGAGTGGAGAGCCCAATGCAGGCTTCCATCCCAGGACTCAGGATCATGACCTGAGCTGAAGGCAGTCTCTTAACTGCCTGAGTCATCCACGTGCCCCTAAACTTTTGCTATTCAAAAGTCACTGATATAAAAATGCGAAAGCAAGCTATAAACTTGGAGAAAATATTTGCAAAACACATATCTGGCAAAGGATTTGTCTCTAGAATACATTAAAAAAATTTCAACTCAATCATAAGAAATCGAACAATTAAATTAGAAATGTGCAAAAATTTTGACCAGATATTTTACCAAAGAAGAGATCTAAATGGAAATAAGCACATGAAAAGTTGTTTAACATCATTAGTCATTAGGAAAATGCACTTAAAACTATAATAATGTACTGCTACACATTCACTACGTTGGCTAAAATTTAAAGTATGGATCATACCAAGTGTTGGCAAAGATGCAGAGCAACTGGAACTCTCCTATATACTGCTGGTGGGAATGTGAAATGTTATAACCACTTTGGAAAACTGGCTGTTCTTAAAAACTTAAACAAATACCTTACCAAATATACTACCTAACCATTCCATTTCTTGGTATGGAAGCCTATGTCCACAAAGAAGGGGCCTGAGGAAACTTTTGGTGGTGATGGATAAGTTCATTTTCTTGATTGTGCTGATAGTTTCACAGATGCGTGCATCTGTTAAAACTCATTAAATTGTACACTGTAAGTATGAGCAAATAATTGTCTTTCGCATTTCAAGAAAGCTGGAGAAATATAGTAGTTAAGATGTCTTTAACTGCTGATCACAGAAAAATCAACTTACAGTGGCTTAAAGAGGAAGAAGAATTTAAGTTTAAATTCCCATGCTTTACAATTAGAGTAGAGGTTGGTGGCTACAGGATTGGTTAAATCAGAGGCTCAATGATGTCATCAAACCTCAGGTTAGTTCCACCCTTCTACTATGTCACTTTCAGTTGTCGTAATCCTTGCTCTGGTTTCCCTGTTGGGTCGCATGCAAGATGGCTGCCGCAGTTCCAGACATCCATCCAGACTCAGTATTGTTTACCACCTAAATCTAAAACTTGACCAATTCAAGTACTAATAGGCTGTTTGTGTTCTTCTGTGGGTGTGGCTCACGGAACTTGCTTCTGGGTGTAGGCTTCTCTCAGGGGAAAAGTTTAGAAGAAGCTGGAACAGACCTCACTAGAGCTGGTCAGGGAGACTGAGGCTCAATTTCATCTGGCTTACAACTCCAGCTTTTTGCAATAGAGTCAGCCACAGTTCTATGACTACAACATGAGCATGTGGAGACAGTCACATCTCAGAGAACATCATTAGATGGTTTTCTTGAGAGAAAAGGAACAATGGAGGAAGTGGGTTCCATCCAGAGCTTTTCTTTTGCTTCTTATCACACAATTTTTTAAATACATATGAAGGTAAGTTGGGGGTTTAACAGAGAGTAATTTAGGAGTTCCAAACTTTATGGCTGTAAGCACCATAAGATAACATAGATGTGTGAATCTGATCAGGTATAAGACAATATGGAGTGGTGAGGTCTATGGCGATCTAGACAGTAAAACCCTATCCCCACCAAAAAATAGAGCATGGAGAAACAAAACCCCTATGGGCCAGTTTGACACCCCTATAGGAGTTTGAGAATAAGGGATATACATTAGTTCCCGACTGCTGTTGCATCAAATTGTCCCAAACTTAGTGGCTTAACACAGCACAAATCAATTTTCTTATAGTTCTAGAGGTCAGAAGTCTAAAATCAATGTGTTGGTGGGAATTTGTTTCTTCTGGAGGCATCAGAGGTGAAGCCATTTCCTTGCCTTTTTCAGCTTGTGTTTCTTGGCTTTTTGTTCCTTCTTGTACCACTCCAAACTCTGATTTCTGTTGTCACATCTCTGATTACCTACTCTGGTCTCCTGCTTCTCTCCTCTGTTCACAAGAGGCCAACTTAGAATATCCAGGATAATCTTCCCACCTCAAGATCCCTAGCTTAATCTCATCTGCAAAGTCCATTTTACCATGTAAGTTAATATATTCACAGGTTCCAGGTATGAGACTGTGGACTTCTTTGGAGGTACCCATTATTCAGCCTCCATGTGATATGAAAGCTGAACTGATTGGACATCCATTCTCTAAGGGGTCATGAAAACTCTTGGGAAAGGAGGGAAGAGCCTAGTGAAGGGGCTTGGTGCGGACTAAAGCCTGCATTGTGGAGGTGGGTTCTGGGATACAACAGCAGAGCTCAGGAAGGGAGGTGACTTCTGGTGAGCACTCTACCAGGGCCAGGCATTTGAGAAACCTCCTGAGTGTGCCATCCTAGCCAGGATGTGCTCAGAGCCATAGGTAGAGAAACTGAGGGTGGCCACAAATGCCACCTACCAATCCTGGCTGAGGATAGGACTTTGTGGTTAAAACTGGGTAGAGCATCTGAAACCTCTGGAGCAAAGCATGACAGTATCAAAACTCAGGCTCAGGGCACCCAGGTGGCTCAGTGGGTTAAGCCTCTCCCTTCGGCTCAGGTCATGATCTCAGGGTCCTGGGATTGAGCCCCACATCAAGCTCTTTTCTCATCAGGGAGCCTGCTCCCTGCCCCACACCCCCGCCAGCCTCTCTGTCTACTTGTGATCTCTCTCTCTCTCTGTCAAATAAATAAATAAAATCTTAAAAACAAAAAAAACAAAACCAAAAAACCTCAGGCTCAGAGCCAGTGTGAAAGGATGGGATGCGAGCCAGTGTTCTGCAGATGGCTCCTTGGGGGAGATAGTCAGAAGTCACTTGCTGGTGACTTTAAAATGGGAGGAAAGTAGGGTTCCCTTTGGTCAAGGGCATGGGGTGAGCATAGGAAGTTCCTGGCCAGGAGCTGGGGAAATGGGTTCTGTGCAGATGGTGTGAGCTATCTGAGTCAACACCAGTAGTTGGGCCAGTTGGGGGTGTGTGCAGTAGGGGCAGGCCAGGGACTGTCTCTGGTGGAGGCAGGAGCAGATACCAGGTGATCTAAACACAGAAATGAGAGAGCCCCAGGAGTCACAGCATGCCTGTGTTTCTGGCAGGGTTTTGAGGCAGGGACAGGGCAAATCATTGATCCCCAGGCCTCCAGATCTACAGAAGCAGGGCTAGAAGCAGGTGACCTCCCTCCCAGTCGTGGTCCTGTCTCCCTGCTCAAGGCTGGTGAGGATGTCATTCTAGGTGCCCCTTGACAGCCATGAGGTCATGAGGTCAGTGCTTCCAGAGAAACAGCAGCATGGGGAGGGCTGGTGGCCCTTGAGCATCTATTGGATCCTCCAATGGCCTAAAAATTCTTAGGGAACATGGGGAGTATATGCACAAGGGAAACACCGAGTCCCCAGAGGTTCTAGGAGGTGGGATGGGTCATCATAATTTCAGCTCTGCCCACTTTGCCCTGGAAATCCTGCTGTCTGAGCTGCTGTGAGCTGTCCCAGGGCTTTGTGGCTTTTTCAGGGGAGCCATGGTCTCCCGATCCTCTCCAGGTAGCCTTGATTCAGCTAGAGCCCTAGGGTCCCACCTGGAAGACAATGTGTATGCCTCAGAGGTGTGGACTTTCCATGAAGGATGAGGGGCTGGGGAGCTGAGTCAGCTGCAGGGGAAAGAGTAATGAGGAGTGTACCAGGAGACAAGTGTGACCAAGCAAGCACAGCTACAGCAGGGCATGGCCAGTGCCCTGACTCCTCCACTTATGGATGCTAATAAGGCTATCTTTTCCATCCCCCTGGCTTCCTTGCAATGATCTCCCTTGCTAACCCAGTGATCGGAAGGATATGCTTGTCTCTTCCTGACTGTGACCCGTAAACTGCCTTCCATCCCTCCTCTCACATGGTTCCTACCAGGATTCTTTTTCTCTTCCCCCTTCACTCTCTCTCTTTTCAGGCCAGGAGGGAGGAGAAGAAGTCAGGCCTTGGGGGTTCCAGAGGCCGAAGTCTCAGAGCCTTACAACTCGGGGCAGAGGGGTCAGGTCCATGCATTCCGGAGCCAGATTGTCTGCATTCAAACCCCGACTCCCCAATTTACTGAACTTGGTGAATCTGGGCAAGTGACTTAACCACTCTGTGCCTTGATTTTCTGGGCTGCAAGATGGGGCTGACAATGGGACTTATCTCTAGAAGGTTACTGGGAAGATTAAACGAATCAGTGTATGCAAAGTGATTAGGACAGTGCCTGGCACCAAAGTAGCCCTCAGTGCTGGCGCTCTCTGGTTGGGTTCTACCCTCCCCTTTCCCTCCTCCCTTGTCTCCACTAGCCCCGGGGCCCTGGAGGAGGCAGAACAGCAAAGAATATCCACGGAGGCTGGTGGTGGGAAGGATTCGGGGAACGAGTGGGCGGAACATCCAGCAGAGGAGCTGGAATAGCAAACTGGTTTTGAGTTTGGACTCTGCAGGAGTCTAGGGGAGCTGGGGCCAGCCTCCTGACGTCATATCCTCTGTGGTGCTTGTTCTCCCGCTTTGCCGCTGGAGTTTCTCATTGGCCCTCGTGAGGGGGGAGGAGCCTGAGACAAAGCCTCTGATTGGCTGCTTTTATTCAGACACTTCTCAGTTTCCAGTCTGATAGGGAGGGGTGGAGCGTAAGATATTTAAAACTCACAGAAATATTTGAATGGGGTAGAGAAGAAAGGAGGGAGGGAAGAGGGTGGGAAGTAGGGGCGGGGGAGCGGTTCCAGGTAAAAGATTCTTGTCCAGTTCTCTGGGATGGTTTATAAAGTCCTGGGGGTTGAGGGCAGGGGACTGGACTGTATGAATTTTGGGCCGCTGGCTGATGTGGAGTGGCTATTATATTTGAGACGAGAGAGATAAAAAGAGATGTTGCACACAAACCTTTTAATGACGCGGTCTTGGTGGAGTCTGTTCAGGGCGGGGACCCCTGGGAGGTGCTTTCCTGAACCACAGTCTTGACCCGCCTTGGGCCGCCATTTCCCTCTTTCCCTTCCCGGAGTGGGTGGCTCAGGACCTGCAGGACCCTCACTCCCTTTCGGGCTCTGTGAGGCCCCGTGTCAGTGCTCAGAGTACATTCTCGCGTGCTGAAGCCTGGAGCGGGACCATCTGCTTCTGCTGCTCTTGTTCCTGCCGCCTTGGCTTTCCTCTTCTCCTGGAGGGCAGGAGAGCGGCGTCCTGGGTATGCAGCGTCCAGGCCAGGGCTAGGAGCTGGGGGCTACCAAGGGGCTCTCTACTCAGCCGCGCCCAACTGCCATTCTCTCTGCCCCATCTATTGCTCCCTGGGGCCAGGACCCCCAGGAAGGACTCAAGGAGACCCCAGCCAACTGGGGAAGTGGACAAAGAGCTCTGGCCTGAATGGGTTTGAGTCTCGGTGCCACCCCCGCCTGGGCGCCTGAACCGGGGTAAGTCCCTGCTCCCACCTGCTCTCCATGTCCTGCACCGTGTCTGGCAGTGGCTGGCCCAGGGTCTCTGGCAGGAGGGCAGTGACAGCGCTGGCAGCCACGGGGACCGCGCCGTAGATGAAGAGGGGCACGGAGGGGTAGAGCTCAGCAGTCATGCTCACCAGTGGGCTCACGATGCTGCCCACACGGGCCATGGTGCTGCCCATTCCCATGCCCGTCTGCCTGTGGGGCCCAAGGTGTGGTGGTGTCAGTCACTGCCCTAGCGTGAATGCTGAGGTCCCAGCTGAATTCAGGGTCAGGGCAGCTCAGGCTGAAGCCTCCCCCACCCCCCGCCCTTCTCCCCCACCCCTTTGATAGCAAGTGAGTTTGGCATTTGTTCCGGAGATTAAAAACAGACAAACAACAAAAACAGGCTGGGAAGGGCTGTGGCCAGAGAATCAGGAGACTGAATTTTGCCTCTGGCCTTAACTGGCCATGCGACCAGAGGAAGAGTCCCTTTTCCTCTCCAGCCCTCAGTTTCCTGAGCTGTCAAATGAGACAGTTAAGTCAGGCCAGTGGTTCTCAGATCTCCTAGGGGATTTTGAGTTAGAATTGTCCCAGCCCACACAGTCCTATTGGATTAGAATCCTCAGGGGACAGGACCCGGAAGCTGCATGTTGAGAGTATGTTAAGAACATTCTCTGAGGGAACCGAGGTTAAAAACCTTGACTCAGGAGACAGACGGTTTGGGTTCAAATCCAAGCTTCCTCCCTTACAAGCTGTGTGACATGGGGCAAGTCACTTGATCTTTCTGTGGCTCAGTTTTCTCAATGGTAAAATGGAAATAGTCACGGTACCTACCTTAAAGGTTTATCATGAGGATTCAATGACTTGATACTTATAAAAAGTTTAAGACGATGCCTGGTGTGTAGTGTTTTATACTGTTGTTCTTTCCCATTAAATCCTCTAAGGGCACAGGACAGCAGCCATGACCCTGCTGCGTCCCTAGGGAAGCCGGGCCATTCTTTGACATCTCATGGGAATTTTGCGACCCATTTTTTAACGTAGACACGTGTTTCTTGTTTCTCAATGCAAAAATGCTCCCCCCGCCTTTTGGCACTCCAAAAGCAATGCTGGGTTTATCTGTACAACCACCAAGCACAAGCAGTATTAAATGTGGCTTTTGTGAAAAGAAATTACTCTCCCTTTTGGTCTTTGGTTTCAGACATACTTTGGTTATAGACACACTTAGCTTATAGATGAAATTTAGGTTTGGTGGCTGCTTCTAACTTGTGGTTTAGATCAAGGTGGATGCGGGGTGGGGGACCTCAATGAATTGCCTCTGAGATGTGTCTTCTTGGCTCTCTACCCTGCCCCAGCTGGTGACTCCTTTTGAGATCTTTTCCTTGGATCAGGTAAGGGCTTAGCGGGCAGGTGTATCTGTGTTAGCCACGAAGTGTGTACTGAGCTTGCACAGTTGGGGGCTGAGAGGGGGCCTTGGGCTACGCATGCTGGGCGGTGTGCTCTGGGGTCTGACCTATGTGTGTGGGGATGTCTTGTCTGAAGTCTTCTCCCACAAGGCTCCTACTCACCGGATCACTGTGGGGTAGAGCTCCCCAGTATAGAGGAAGATGCAGTTGAAGGAGGCAGCCAGGCAGCCTTTTCCCAGCACAGCAAGGGAGGTTCGGACAATGGACTGATCTGCAGAGAAAGGAAGGGGTCAGTGGGAGTTTGGGAGTGGGGCACGAGAATCTGGGGATAGGGTTAAGGATGAAGGACCAAGATACTCGTGGGTGCTCACCCTGGGGTACCACCCCATTGACCAGGATGCAGATGCCTGCCAGCAGCAGTGAGGCCATCTGGGCAGGCCGGCGGCCCAGAGAGTTGATGACAAGGAAGCCCACCAGCTTGGCAGGCAGGTCCACAGCACCAAAAATCACCTGGATTAGGTAGATGTTCACGCCAAAGCCCTGCAGGTCCATGACCAGCCCGTAGTAGGCAAAACTAGTGGCAAACCTAGTGGGGGAGGGACGAGGGGTATGGAGTTGGTTAGGAAGGGTTAAAAGTGGGGGTGCTCATTCAACATAGGGGTGAGCTACACTGCGACCCTGCTTCAGAAGCTAGAATTTGCCTTGGCTAATCTGTCTTCAAGCATTTAGTCTAAGTGCAGGGTAGTCCTCCAAGACCCCAAATTTCTCACTCTTCTGATAACTAGTATCCCCCAATATATTAGGGGATTTTTCACTTAGTTGAATGTAAAATTCATCTAGTTTTGGTCTTTATCTTATCTATTGATGCCGGGCTGAGGGCAGGTGGATTTTCAAGGCACATCTTTAGAGTCAAGGTGTTAGGAAATGCCAAAGCTTTGCAGACCTAGGCCTGGTTCTGGGATGGTTGTGCTTCTTACGTTGTCCAGAGCCCACAGAATGAAGCTCAGGTTATTGGATAGGACCCAGAACCTGGAGTAAATCCCAAATTGGAACCAAAACACTCACTGGTAGAATTGTTGAATGTGCTTTTCCTAACTGTTGTGGCGTTATTCTGGTGATGGGCTCAGGAGGGAAGCACATCAGAAGGATTATGGGGAATGTTGCAACCAGAAAGGAACATTTTTGGCTGATACCAGCCTTGGTCAACGTGTCCTTTTGGAGATGAGTTCTAGGCATCTTATTGCCCGTGCTTGTGTTTCTGGCAGGCCCTGATCAGGTAAGATCAGGAAAGTCTCCAAATGTTTTGCAAGCCAGACTAGTCTCTGCCTTCAAGATGTAATTCTATTGACTTTGGGGCTGATCCCAATCCTGAGGAGGTGTTTCCATATTGCCACAGAGTGGATAAAAGGAGAAGGTGGAGAGACCGAAGCCCAGTGTGGCGATCGGAAGTGAACTGAGGGGAGGTCGTCTGGTTCTTCACGATCGTCCCTGGTGGAGGATTACAACCCCTCATGGCAGGTCCGCTGACTTTTCCTCCCTTCTGTCTGGCCTCTTCCACCCACTGCGTCCACTCTCTCCCCAACCAGCCTCCTGTCTCTTGGTCTGTCTCTGTCTATCTCTCTATGGCTCGGTCTCTCTGGGCCTACCACAGCATGGAGAGGCAGAGGAAGAGGTGGCGAAGGGCGGGGCAGCGCAGCAACTCCAAGGCGGAAGCCTGGCCTTTGCCCATGGTCAGCTCCTTTTGCAGACTGGCCCGGAGCACCTGCCAGGATGGGCAGGGCTCAGGGCCTGGACTCCTCCAGAAACTCCTCCCAGCCTAACCCCTTACTCAGGGAAGCCCTCTGAGACCTGGGTTCGGGGTTTGAGAGTAGAATCCTCATGGGGTGTCATGGGAGGCCTTGGGGGGGTCTCACCTCCATACTTAGCTTGGTGCCCTCTTCTCGCTTCCCATTGATCCAGGCCACTCTCTGCAGGGCCCTGAGGGTGAGGTCTAGCCTCCCGGAGGAGGAGTACCAGCGGGCTGACTCGATGAAGAACCTGGGAGCGGGAGGGTGGGGTAGGTATCTACATGGCTTCCGTTCCCTTTGGCTGGGCTGGGGGCAAAGGGTGGGCTTCCCAGGGGTCTGCAGTGGGATTGCATTTCAGGCTGGGAACGCAGGGGTTTTGCCAAATCCCCCTCTCTAGGACCATAAGACAGCGACCAGCTTGGTGATGACCCATTCCCAAATTCAGAAGCTCAGCTTTGGGGTCTTGGGTAAAGGCAGCAACACAAGCAGGTTGGAGAGCCAGGGGGGAGCTGAAGAACAATATCCCTGGGGTGGGGAGGGAGGGGGTAAATCCTTCCTCCCACAGCCTCAGTTCTCCCATCTGTCACACGGAGGCACTGGGCTGGGTTTGACCTTCTGGCCTTGACCTTCTCTGATTTTGTGTGTTGGAGTGTGCTGTGGGATCTGGGGGATGTCTTGTCCCTTGAAGCCCTCTGGGCAGCCCTTGGGCACTCCTGCCCACCCTGGGCCCCACACACCAGGAGTAGATGAAGAAGGCGAAAAAGGGCACGGAGACCAGGAGCTGCAGGTGGCGCCAGTGGGGCACGGCCAAGGCCACACCGGCCAGGAGAAACTGGCCCAGGCTGTAGACATAGCCAGTCAGGGTGCCCACACAAGCCCGCGTGTGGATGGGCATCCACTCCACATCTGGAAAGAAGGTGAGAACAGAGTGGTGCCGCTGACCGGGTTACCCAGCAGGTCGACACCCCTGGGTTGGGCAAAGACCCCTCTCTCCACCCAAACTTTGATCTGTCCGAGGGCTCAGTGGAAGACACGTCGAATGAGGATGCATGCCATGACGGGGGAAGTGGGGGACTTTCGGTGGAGGAAGGAAGGGGGAGATGGGTTTGGAATCTCTAAGAATTGTCCCCGCCACTCCCCCACTCTGTCTTGCTGCTCCCCAACCTACTGTCCTGGCGAGCGTCCCTTTACCCTTCGGAGCCTCTCTGACCACTCAGTGCTGGCTTTCCTCAGCATGGGCCGATTCGGTGGCCAGAGCAGCTGATGAACCATCCTGGTTCATCCCTGACCCCCAATCCATAGATTCCCTCCTGGACTTGAGGGACGACGTTGGGTAAATCCTTGCCCTTCTCCCCAGTCTCAGGTTCCTCCTCGAACAATGCACATTGATGGCTCCTGGACAGACCATGCTCAGGCCATAAGTGTCTTTGGTCTACATGATGCTGGCTTGCCCCATGTTAAAAACATGGAATTAATTTCCAACATTACAAAATTGGGCTATTTGACATTAATAAAGAGAAGAGGGTAAGATCGGACAGCCCTGACCCTTCTGGCTTGAGCAGCTGAGTGGTTGTGGCCCCTCTGGATGGGGCTGTGACCCTCCTTTGTCTAAAGTCCTCAGCGTTCCCTAATGCCTCCTGTACCCAGTCAGTTTCAGTCCTTTATGGGAACGGCCTGGCCCTAAAAATGGAGTTTGCAAGCATGCCTAAATGACAGGTCAGGATGGTATGAGTCAGGGGAAGAAGGCTGTTAGGTTGGCTGCCCAGACCAGGGCAGGCGGGACTCAGGTGGGGTTGGCTGGGAGAGGGAGCCGGAAAGAGGCTGCTGGGTTGGGGGTCAGAGAGGAGTGGGTAGGGGCCCGCCCTGCCCTCCCGGCCTCCCTCACTCAGTGTCATGCAGTTGAGAGCGATGCCAGCCAGCGACATGCCGGAGAGGAGCCGGAAGGCACAGTAGACTGGGAAGTTGGGAGCGAAGGCTGCGCAGGTTCCTGACACGGCCGTCTGCAGGTAGTTCAAGATCAGCAACTTGCGGCGGCCCAGCCTGGGGTGGGGGAGGGGGGAACAGCAGCAGGGATCCTGAGGGCTGACCGTGCCAGGACGGGTGGGGGAGAGGGGTGCCTGCCCTGGGGGAGGCTCTGGGCTGGGGGGTTCTTTTGAGGACCTGCGCTGTATCCTGAGGCTGGCCCTGTAGGTCCTCAGACCAGCCCCAGGGGTTCAAGGCCAACTTCCCACCTGGTTCCCATGAACCCAGCTGAGGCCCAGGCCCAGCCCGGCCCCGTGGCTCTGCCCAGGACTGACCTGTCTGCCAGGTAGCCGAACACCATGGCTCCGAGAAGCACCCCTACCATGTACAAGGACTGGGCCAGCTGGCGTAAGGCCCTGTTAGAGCACACGAGGTCCCACTGCGGGGAGAGGGGGCAAGGGTCAGGCAGAGATGAGCCTGGGCCGCGGGGCTCCCCTCCCCCTCCCTTGGGCTGGCCCTCTGAGACCTATGCCACCCTCTTCCCCTGACATTTCTCTTTGCTGTTTGCTTCCCCGGTCCCGGTAGCCGAGAGACTTTTCTTGACTCTAACATCCCCCTTTTCTGTAAAGGCCCCCATCTTGAGTCCCTTTCTTCATCTTTCCATCTTGGCCTCTGGAGAATCTAGGACAGTCTGTGTGTGTGTGTGTGTGTGTGTGTGTGTATGTGTGCATCTGTCTGCCTGTCTCAGAGGGGAAAGCAAGTCTGGCTGGCCTCTGGAGCTGGGGGCCCAGGTGTCCTCACCTCGGTCACGATGGTGGACGGGAAGGTGCTGTTGTCATAGATCCAGCCATTGGTGCACGGCTCTGTGGCCCCCGTGCCGTTGGTCTCTGTGTCGTTGGGAAAAGGCGGTCCCTGTCGGGGGACGGTGAGGAGGAGGCAGGACTCGAGCTGCCCCTGCCCGTCCCGGGGCAGCCAGGCCTCCAGGTCCCCGTCCTGGCTGAGGTTGGCGTCGGCAGGCGGGCGGCAGTGGTGGGTAGGGATGGCCGCGGTGAAGTTCTGCAGGGTGTTGTGGGAGGCCATCAGGAGCAGGGGGAGGACCACCAGCGTGACCTGGATCTGCTGGAAGCGGCCGACACCCCCCACCTGCTGCAGGAGGTCGTTGAAGGCCATGGGGCCGGGCCGGCCAAGCGGCTGGGGGCTGAGGACTTCTGTCTGGGTGTCCCTGAGCCTGCCGTCCTTAGCTGGAGCACAGAAGCAGCTGTTGCCTCCGCAGCTGAGTTGTTCCTAGAGCCGAATCGGAGCTGGCTCTGTGGGGGGACAGGAGCCTGGCTGGCTGCCCCTCCTTCCTTCTCTCTCTCCGTCTTCTGTCCCTCCCTTTCCCTTGAGCCCCCCCTCACTTGGGGGTGGGGTGCTCAGCTTTCAGGGTCTGCCGTAGCCCTGACCCCTGCATGGGCAGGATTTAATCCTTGGCCTGGAGGGAATGAGTTAAAGTGTGACTTGGTATCAGAAGGATTAACCCTCTGAGTGTCCTTGTGTCAGTGGAAATTCTCCAAGTGGGTATAAAGGGCAGGAGAGTGGACCGGAGTGGGGGTCCTGAGAGGGGATGTACTGAGAGGGCATGTCCGGACATCCGGGGGCAGGGGGAGCCAGGTGGGACCTTACTGTCTTCCTTTTACTGAGAAGACTGGGCTCTGGGAAGTGTGGTGGCCTCTTGAAGGGATTCTGTCCTTTTTAGTGGACAGGATCCAAGCAGTCTGTCTTTGAGAAGGGTTGCCAGAGAAAATACAGAACTCTCAGTGTCGGATCAACAAATACATTTTATTGTAGTGTAAGTATATCCCTAATATTACGCGGGACACGCTTATACTAAAAGAAAATCATTCACTGGTCTGAAATTCAGATTTAACTGGGCATCCTGTATTCTTATGTGCTAAAATTGGCAACCCCCGTCTCTGGTCTCCTGGGGGCAGCTCATATCTCATAGGACTACAGCTTTGTTCAGATGGAAGTAACTAAAGAGGTCGGAGGCTACTTTTGAAGGAGCAGGACCTAAGACCAACATTTGTACATGATATAGATCGATCCTTTCAGGGTCTCAGCTTTTTACCTTCTGGCTTTTTCTGTTTCCAAAATTTTCCCTGTGTCTTATCTCTGTCCATAATTTTTGTTTTAACTTTTTTCAGTTGAGCATGAACTTATTTTATTTGCAGCCACAACTCAAAGACAATCACTTATTTTCCTCCATTGATTTGGCTGCTGAGGCCCGATCACCCAAGATCAGGGCAGTGCCGAGTTCTGGTTGGGTGGGCTTCTGTGAGTTCTGATTGGCTGGATCATGGGTTGGGAATGCCAATAGAGCCAGTGGCTACTTCTTGCTTTTATTGAATTTAATTTTTTTTTTTTTTTCTAAAGTAGGTCCCATACCCAGTGCAGAGCCCAGTGAGGGGCTTGAACTTACAACCCTGAGATCAAGACCTGAGCTGAAATCAAGGTGCTTAATTGACTGAGCCACACAGACACCTCAACAACTTCTTGCTTTTAATTTGCATAGTGCATGGTATAGGAAACGTGGACTCTGAGTCAGTTTACGTGGGTCTAAATCCAACCAAAAAATGTCTCCAGACATTACCTTAAGAGACGTCTCAGACTTATTTTGAATGATGATCAATCCCATACCTGCTTGGCCAAGGATATTCCAGACATACAGATGACTTCTACCAAAATACTTCCAAGAGTGCACATGCTCTTATTGGAGTAGGGGAAAGGTTTGCAAGGTGAGGAGGAGAACTCCTCTTCCTCCACATTCTGCTGGACTACAGCAGAGTAGCTTGGACCCTGAAGCATGGCAACCCTTGCCCTTCCCAGGCGTACCTAGCCAGTTTTGCCATTGGAGGAGCCAAATCAGGACCCTGACCTTCCTGGGTCCAGGCCAACACTCTTCTACCATATTCTAACTCAATTGTTGATTTGAGGTTTCATGCCAGACTCTTCATTTTTTTTTTTTAAAGATGTATTTACTTATTTGACCGAGAGAGATCACAAGTAGACAGAGAGGCAGGCAGAGAGAGAGAGAGAGAGAGAGAGAGGGAGAGAGAAAGAGAGAGAAGCAGGCTCCCTACTGAGCAGAGAGCCCGATGCGGGACTCCATCCCAGGACCCTGAGATCATGACCTGAGCCGAAGGTAGCGGCTTAACCCACTGAGCCATCCAGGCGCCCCTCATGCCAGACTCTTCTTTGTGGGGTATTTCCATTTGGGGTCTCTGGTTGTCCCTCCCTCTTTCCTGCCTTCTATGGGCTGTCTGTTCATCCCACCTCACCAGGTTCTTTGGCATATGTCTGAACAGCATAGATGGTTAGAGTTCTGGAGTTTTGTGGGACATATCCAAGCCCCATACGAATTAGCTGATGCAAAGGGCCATGAAGAGAGCGGGTATTTCTCAGTTCTCCCAGGCATAAATCTCCAAGTCTTATTGTTGAGGGGAAGCAGTTTTATTTCTGACTTCTCCTGTAAGGACTCAGGATACCCTGCTATTGTTGTACAGTTTACGCAAGCTACAATCTCGTGGATGAAGTTGGGAGGGTGTTTACTATGCGCTGAGATACGTGAAGTCTTAGACTGCTTCAGACCTATTTTGTCTAACTTCAAAGACAGGTTATTTCCTGCAGGTTTAGAGGTGAGCAATGCCCGGCTAAAGACGTCTTAGAGCTCATCCAGTCTCATGTACAGAAAAGAATAGGGAGGCCCAGAGAGGGATGTAACTCAGCCCAGCCTCCCTCCCCCCACCCAGTGTTGGTTCTGGGCTGGGACCCAGTGGGTGTCCAGATGCCTGACAATGTTCTCCAGGCCAAGGTATATAAGAGCCTTGTGGCCTGGGGATGTGAAGACAGCTGGACAAACAGCTTGGGGGCTCTGGGGCCAATCTCCTGCCAGGACTTAGTGCCCTCGTGGGGGCGTGGGAGGAGTGTTGAGGGCAGTGGGGGAGATGGCGGTCCTACAAGCACCTTCCCTTTTTGAGCATGCGCCCAACCCTGCTTTGGAGAAGAACTCCCTCCCTAGGGCCTGACCAGCTCCAAGCCAAGCCGAGCCTGGAAAAGGCTCTGGAGACTCCAGGGACTCCATTGTGGTTGGCTCCTGGGATCATCTGTCTAGCAAGGAGACTTCCCACCAGCCCCCCAGCTCCTGGAGGGTTTCTGGAGGGAAGTGCTCCTGTGGCGAATGATTGGCAGAATGCGAAATATCCTTTAGGGACATTCTGAGTCATTAATCACTCAGAGTTGGACTCCCTGGACTGACTGGAATGTGGACTTCAGTTCTGGCCATGCTCACCCAGAAGGGGTCAAATCTGGGACTTCTGATTGGCCAAGCGCCACAGAACCACATACCATCAGAGACAAATGCTGTCGCTCACATGAAAACGTCTCATTGTACAGATAAGGAGACCAGGGCCCAGAGAAGGCGAGGGATTTGTCCTTGATCACACAGCAGACCCATCTAGATCTCAGCCCTCTTGATTCCATTGCTCTTTCTATCATGTTAACAGCCATCACATATCTCAGATTTTCTGAGACATCCAGTTTTTTTTTAAATAATTTTATTCTGTTAAATGAGATTTAAAGTGTGTCACTACATGCGATTTTGATTTTGGTTGTTTTGTGAGGTTTTTCAGATAAATGATTTGCAGGTCAGAGGAAATGCTCTTGCTCAAATCACAAGTCCTAAGTGTGGGTTTGAAATGAATGGCTTGGGGAGAAGTCAGGCAACTCCAAGTGCCTACACCAGGCACATGGCAACACTCTGAACAAGGAGCCGAACTGTGAATTGTATGTCTCATGGCCTGGTTACCCTGGCCAATGAATGGTGCAGAAATTAGAAATTCATCCCAAACTGCCACGGAAAGCCTGGACAGGAGGCGAGTAACCAATGCAGTGGCTCAGTGTGACGATTCTGCCCAAGAGAGGGGCTCCATATTGCATGACAAGTCCCTGAGCCAGTTGGAGGGTGAGTTCAGGGACTGAGAGCAGGGAGTAGGGAAAGCAGGAGGAGCCAGAGCTCTAGAGGAGCAGCAGAGATGGGAAAGGTGGAATCCAAGCTGGGGACTTGGGAACGGCCAGAAGAATGGGCCATGTGCATCCTGACCGGCATCCTGGTTCACCAGGTGTCCTGACCACGTGACTGCGAAGCACTTTCCCGGGCATCTTCTTTTCACCTTCCTGCGTGTCTTTGCAATAAATACCCTGAAACAGCTCAGAAATGGTTACGGCCAGGACATCCTGGGAGCCACCCTGAATTCTGGACGGCTGGAAGTTGGGGGGGTGCGGCGGCGGGGCTAGTGTTCCTACCTGAGCCCAGTTTTCCTCCCTTCAGGCTGAGCCCCAGCCAAGCCACCCCGGGGCCCACTGAGCCCCAGCCAAGTGCAGTGGGGGCTGGGTGGGAGCCTTCAAGGGCTGGGCGGGTACTAAAGGCAGGGGGTAGGGGGAGGCTGGTGCAGTCTGGGAACTGACAGGAGTGGAATGAGGCTGCATGGCAGGTGCGAGGGGGAAGGTATTGAAACTGAAGCCAGTCGAGGCAGGTTGGGGCCTGAGCCGGTTGGGCTCTGAGTGGGACCGGCCTTGTCACAAGAATGTAGACTTCATCCCACTGGGAAGTCACTGAAATGTTGAAGCAGGGGGGTGTAACACGCTCTCTCTCCTGTTTAGTAAGCTCTCTTCCAAACATCTAAATACAGATTTGAGAATAGTGGACTCTGCGGCTGGCGGTCGCGGCCCTGGAGTGTGTCTGAGTTGTCTGATTGGTGGCCGTGACCTGCTGCTGAGGGCTAGAGCTCAGCCAGTCCCAACGGAGATGTGCTAATAGGGTAAAACGCACCCCAGACTCTGAAGACTTACTATGAACTGAAAGCTGTAAAATACCTTTATCGATAACTTTTATATTGATTACATGTTGAAATGGTAATAGGTGGATATCTGGGGCTAAATAAAATATATTATTATTATCATATATATACACACTTAAAATTAATTTTACCTCTTTTTAAGAATGAGCTACTAGGAACTTCAAATCACATAAGTGGCCTGCATTCCATTTCCACCGGACCTCCCTGGCAAGGGATGACGGAGGAAGGGGTCTTAGGAAAGAATTCTGGGGAACGTCAGTGTTTAGGAGATGATAGAAGGAGAGGAGCTGCTTTTGGAATTGTTTGGTTTGGAAACATTTGAGTTTAGCTTAAACAAAACAAAAGCTATTCAGAGAATTCAGGATATTTTCTCGCGCTCAGTATATCCAGGGCCGAGGAGGACCTGGGGCCTGGACTCCGTTAGGAATCACTGTGAGGGGCGTCTGGGTGGCTCAGATGGTTAAGCGTCTGCCTTAGGCTCAGGTCATGATCTCCAGGTCCTGGGATTGAGCCCCACGTCCGGCTCCCAGCTCAGTGGGGAGCCTGTTTCTCTGTCTCCCACTCCCCCTTCCTGTGATTACATGTTGAAATGTAATCTTTCTCTCTCTCATATGAATAAATAAATAAAATCTTAAAAAAAAAATCAATGTGAATAGTCTCACCGAGTCTTTTTATCTGGGCCCTCGTGTCTGTGGTTCTCCTTTTCTCAGTGCCTTTCGCTTTGTTCTTTCTCAGCAGCCGGCTTTCTCTGACCCACCGGCGTCTGGGTCAGCCCACCCTCCTTCCCAGGACAACGACCACGGCAGGGACTAGAACCTCTGTGACTCAGACTCCCAGCCCAGGAGGGAACACGTGATGAATGAGACCTGGTTCAGGAGGGCCGCCTGGTCCAGACAGTCATGACCAAAGGTGGAGGTCATGGAACAGCTCAGTTGGCAGGTTCTGGGGGTGTTGACCTTTGAGGAAGGGGTAGGGGCAGGATGGGCGAAACTACATTTTGTAGCATTTGCAGGAGACCCTCCAGGAGAGTCTGAAGGAGCAGCCACAGTATGGGAGGGAGCTGCACACGCCACCCCCTCTGCTGCCGGCCCTTCTCCCCCGCCCCCTGCTCCCCACCCCACCGCATCTCAGAAACCAGGGGACCCAAGTCTGTTGAGAGGCCAAGTAACAGGCAGGATGAAGATGCCCTTTGGGTTCAGCTCAGCCCTGGGGGCACAGCTGTTTCGCTGAAGGGAGGAGGCTGGAGAGCAGTTTGAAGATGTACAAGGTTAGAAGGTACAAGCCTGAGAGGCATCCAACTTCTTTATAAAGTTTAGTTATGAAGGAGAGAAATTTTGAGACGGTGTGGCCCCTGCGGAGAGATACGGTTCCAGGGGGGGCTGGTTGGTTTGGTTCGTTTTTGTTAAGACAGGAGATGCGGGAGCTCATTTGACATATGCTGAGAAATGAGCCAGGAGAGAGTGAATGGGTGGAGGAGACCTGAGGGGCAAAACATCCAAAGGCGCTTTCCTTTGGACTGGGTGCACAGCCCCAGTGGGAGGATTGACTTCCTGCTGGGATTGGAGGGAACTCAGGGAACAGAGTGACAATGGTGGCCCTTGGTTATGGCTACGCTTTTCGCATGTACACACGACACAGAGCTGTCCAGGGGCCTGGGTCTGGGCCATGGATCAGAGACCTGGGGCAAGCAGATGGATTGGATGGGGACTGGAGCAGTGCTGGCTTCTGCCTGCAGCGGCTCTGGGCTTGTCTTGTCCTCTGCTCACACGCATGCTGGGACACGTACTTGCCCACAGGGTACTTCCAAGCACAGGACTTGCTATGGACAATATTGGGTCCTTGCTCAAATTTGCATGTTGATGCTCCAGCCTCCAGTGTGATGGTAATTGGAGGTGGGGGCTTCGGAAGGTAACTGGGGATAGATGAGGTCATGGGGGAGGGCATCATGGTGGGACTAGTGTTCTCAGAAGAAGAGACAGCAGAAACCTTGCTTCTCTCTCACTGTCCCCGCCAAGTGAGGACACAATAAGAAGGTGGACGTCTGCACGGCAGGAGGAGGGCTCCCACCGGAGACTGAGTCTGCTAGCGCCTTGATCTTGAACTTCCCAGTGTCTAGAACTGGAAGAAAGAAATGTTTGTTGTTTATGTGGTCTGCCTGTGGCGTATTGTTGCAACCTGAGCAGACCTGGTGTATATGCAGCTCTGTGCACTTGTACACGTGCACACGGGTTCCCATCAGCCCAGCCTCTCTGTACCCGTGTGCCCAACCCTGCATGTGACACATAAGTCCCAGTGGATGGTTATGTATTGCATGTGTCTGCGTGGCGGCCAGCTCCCTTCTCCCTGCTTCCCCCACTCCTGAGCATGGTGGCCTGAGTTCATTGCCATTTATTGAACGTTTCCAGCGAAGGAAGGGGTGGGGAGCAAGAAAGGGAAGCTGTCTTTGTTTAAGATTGAGCCAGGGAGCTGGAGGGGACTTCAGGGAAGGGGGCTGGGTCAGTGGGGGAAGGTGGCCTGTGGGGAAGGGCTGGACAGAAGAATGACATGGCCTCGGCTGAGGGAGGATGAGGACAAGGGTAGGGAATGGGAAGGGTTCCCTTTGGGCTGGAGCATGGACCTACTCAGGGCCTCCCAAGGTGCCCCCAGAGCCCAGAGGCAGGCGAAGACCTGGCTAGGATTCGTTTCGGAAGGGCAGGGAAAGGAGGGCTCTGCTGTCTTCAGCTGGGGTCCCGGCCCCGTCCACAAGGCTGCAGAGGGATCTTCTGGGATGCTTTCTCTGCTTCTGGTTCCTGCTTTGGTTTCTTTGCCTGCCAGGACCTAGGGAAAGAGAGCTCAGGAAAAGCTGCCGGTCGGGACCTGCTTCCCCAATGAGGAGTTCCAGTGGGACCAGAGGCAAGGGACTGACCAGTTTTCCACGTCTTCGATAGTCTCTGGCAAGGGCCGATTGAGGGTCTCAGGCAGGAAGTAGGCGGCACTGCCTCCAAGGAGGGTGACGGTCCCAAATATAACACTGGGGATGAAGGGCTGTAACTCCCCCGTGATTTTCACCAGTGGGGCCGACATGCTTCCCACACGGGTCCACATGTTGCTTACGCCCATACCTGTTTGCCTTGGGAGAATCCAGGGCACGGATTGGCAGCCTGTGTGGGTCTTAAAGGACAGCTGTGGGACCCCTGGGCAGGGGCGGGAGGATGCCACAATCCCACCTGACCCCATATCCTTTGGCTGGGTCAGCCCCAAGCCCAGCACCTACCGGATGACCGTGGGGTATAGCTCGGTCGTGTAGAGGAAGAGGCAGCTGAACGAGCTGGACAGGCAGCCCTTCCCAAACACAGCCAGGACTGTCCTCAGCGTTGGCAAGTCTACAGAGGGAAGAAAAGGTGACGGGTCTTTGCCTCAGAAGCACCCGAGTGCTTTCCCTCCTCGGCAGACTTTGTCTCCCTTTTTGCTTTGACTGTTGGAAAGCTCAGATCTAATTCAAATTTGAGTAAGAGCCCCTCTGCTGTTTCTAGTGCTTTGCGGGCTGTCCTGCTGCATCCATGTTTTCCCCGGCTCTGATTTCCTTCTCCCATATTTTGTTGTATATATGCTGGTCCTAAAATAGCTCACGTTCCTTTGGGAGGATATGGGTGTATCAACACACAAACGTCTATATAAACATGGCTTTTCCAAGGTCGTGGTGGGAGTAGTTTGTGGGGTCTCCCCTGAGCGCTGAGCTCCGTGGTTTTCACATGCCAGCTCGCCTTCCGCTTAGCGATGTCAGGCAGACCATGCTCCATCCCAGAGCGATCCCTCACACTGGCCAGACACCACCATACTTTGCCCAGGCTGGGTCAGATCTGGAAAGGAGCTTTGGTATCATCTAGCCCAAATGAGTCATTTTCTAGATGAGAAACGTGAGCCCCAGAGAGTTTCAGGGACCTGCTCAAGGTAACACAGAGAATTAGGGGCAGAGCCAGCAGAATTGGGATCCCAGGCAGCCCACTTTCCAGTCGGTGGCAGCCTGTGTTGCCCACAAACACGTTGGGCTGCTTTCAGAGGGCTCTGGCTTAGTCCTGGCTTCTCACCTGAGGGCACAAAGATGATAGCCAGGATGGCCCCTCCTGCCAGGAGTAGAGCACCCGCCTGGGTGATGTGTCGGCCCAGATGGTTCATGGAGAGGACGGTGATGAACTTGGCCGGGATGTCGACCCCACCAAAGATGAGCTGGAGGATGTAGAGATTGACTCCAAAATCTTCCACACTCATAGCCAGACTGTAGTAGCCAAAACCAGTGGAAAACCTGAGGGGAAGAGAGTGATTGGTTGGTGCCTGCCACTAGACTGGGGTCTCTCCCTACACTGGTCACGGGGTCATCGGGAAGATGAATAGTTTCATTTCTTATCCCAACCGCAGCTGATCGGTACAGGCTGCTCAGAGAGCTCTCTGAGATTGTGCAGGGCTCAGTGCTGGGATGGATTCGTTATGTCTGACAAGAGCACGGTCTAGGGTGTGGTGGCAAAGATTCATATAATTGACTCTAGAGAATATCAGGACTGGTGAGACTCTGGGAGACCAAAGGAGGTAGGAAATGGTCCCTCTTGGTTGTGTAATAGTTGAACATCTAGAATGGGAGAAGTGAGAGTCAAGCTGTGTGCCTGGGTCAGACGCTTCCTCTTTCCCTCTCACAATCGTGGGATCTCTTTTGAAGTCCTTGGACATATGGACCCTATTCATGTGGAGATAAAGGAGGGTCTCTGAACCAGGTCACGGAGAGGGCTTTGCAGGAGCTGTAGAATGTCAGATAGAAGAGATGACTCGGAGAAGCGTAATTTCTGTCTTCAGGCTGTGAGGGCCAGCCTTGCTTCGTGTGGTCCCAGAGGGCAGAGCTGGGCCAGTGGGGGCGGTGGTGGAAAGGCAGAGAATGGGGCAATGGACATAGCAGGGATGGGAGCTGTGAGTGGGGAAGGGGTTTGGAGTATTTGCCTTGTGGGTGGGGTGGGCATGACCTGACGGGGAAGCAGACACTGATGGCCGGGACTAGGTGTGTGGCTGGGACACAGGAGATTTATTTCCAGGGTTGGGGCTGGGCTGTGGCAGCCCAGGGAGGGGATCTCTTGACTCCTCTTGCAAGTACCCTAGGCCTTCCCCTTTGGAGAACCTGCTGGAAGCCTTGTTCATCGCTCCTGTTTGGCAGAGATGCGCGGGTGTGAGCAACGAGGTGTGGTACGTTACCAGGCCAGAGAAAGACAGAAGGTCACACGGCGCAGGTTGGGCGTCCGGAAGAGGTCAGCCATGCTGTACTTGGCCTTGGCCAAGGAGATCTCCTTCTGCATGCTGAATTTGAGATCCTTGGGGCAGAGGAAAGAGAGGGGTGCCATTAGTGATTGGCTGCTGGGCCAGAGGAAGGAGGGAGGGAGGTGCAGGCCTGGTGTCTCTAGAAGACTTTTCCTGGGGCATTGGATGTGATGTTGGCTTGGAATCAGGGAAACAGAGGCAAGAGGAGGGTTCCTGGTCCAGACTGTAATCCCTCTTGGCTCCTACCTCCACGCTGAGTTTTTCTCCTTCTTCCTTCTTGCCATTGAGGGCAGCCATCCACCGGAGTATTTTCAGGGCCTTTGAGAATTTTCCAGACAGGACCACCCAGCGTACAGACTCTGGTATCCACCTGGGTGCCAGAACCAAGTCACAGTGACTCCCCACCACGCCAGAGCCTTTTTGGTGGGGCCAGAAGAACACCAGCATCAACAGGGCCCAGGACAGGAGGTCCAGAAACCCAAGCTGTTGTACTGCAGATTTCATGGAATTTAAACTTGGCCAAGCTTTGCACCTGGGCTGCCTGCTGCCAGCACAAATTCTAGCATTCTCTTCTTCCCTTTCCAGAAGAGCCTTTCCTCTGCCCCCTACCTGGCTACTTGTTATCGTTGGGTATCTTCCTTAGCTAGGAGCCTTGGTCCTGGGCCAAGGCAGGTGGATCCTGGGGAATGGACGGCATGTTCAAAGCTAGACAGCTGGACGTTCCTGTATATCCTCCTCCCCAGCCCTTCTTGGGCCACCTCCCAGGGCGAAGAAGGGGCAGGGCTTCGGTCCTGGGGCAGCTTGAGAAGGTGGCTCAGGTTAGGGTTATGGCCTAGAGGACGGGTTTGAGGCAGAGGACCAATTCTGCTGGAGTAGGAGCACAGCATGAGGTCCTGGGATCGGCGAGTGGGAAGCCGACCTCACATTCCTCACCTCTAGGCTGTACTTTTGGGCTTGGTTCACCCTGAGCAGACCCTGAGTGTCACTAGGCAAAGAGAAATAGAGGAGAAGGAGGCGTGGGGAAGAAGGAATGATATTTTTAAAAAGCCCTGTCTGAGGGGTGTCAGCTGTGGCTGTGGCCACCATAGGCACCAAGGACCAGACTCCGTCCTCCTCTCCCCAACAAGAGGAACAGTGGCTCCCCATCAGTGAGCCTTCCTGTGGACCAGGCCCCCATGACCCTGGATGACAGGCGTTACTATCTTCATTTTGCCTAGGAAGATCTTGGAGCTCAGAGTGGGTGAGGCTTGTCCCAAGTCCCAGGGAGAAGGGGCCTGAGCTCTCGACTGTTCCCTGCTGACACTCTGCTGCTCTTTGGTCCCTGTCTTCTCTCATCCCAGGCTGTGAACATTCCCGGGCTCTACCCTGGACCCTTGGAGCACCTGTCCATCCCCTTCTATAAGAATCTACTCTCATTTTCAAATGGAGGTCTGTCCCTCTTCTATGTCTTTTTGTGTAACCCTGGGGGATGGCTTTACTTCTCTGAGCCTCTGTTCCCTCATCTGTCAAATGGGACAGTGATGCCTCCTTCATACAGAGAGGTCATGAGGATCCGGATGATTTAAGGGGACTCCTAGAACAGGGCCTTGCACACAGGAAGCGCTCAGTAAAGTGTCACTCTGTGTCAGTTAAACATCGGACCCTGGATCCCAGCTCATATCTTGATCTCAGGATCCTGAGGTCAAGCTCCACACCGGGCTCCATGCCCAGCATGGAGCCTACTTAAAAAACAGAAAACAAGTTACACTTTGGAGTTTTCCTATTTTCAACATGTCCTTAGCTTCGATGTGATGATAGTGAGCCCTTGACCTATTTGGGGTCTTTGATTCCAGATACTTCGATTCTCCCAGTTCCCCAGTTTGGGCTTTCCTCTCCTTTCTACCTCAAATCTAGAAGTCCCCAAATCCTGTGGATTTGTCCTTCAAAATGCCTCTCAGACTTGCTCCTGAGGCTCCTCCTGCCCACACAGTCATGTGTCTCCTTTAATCTCCACCCACTTGGGTCGGTCCTTGGGTCACAAACAGAAGCTCGGTCAGGCCTTTCGACACCACAGACACGTTCATTCTCTCTCCCTCCACACGAAGCTGAGGCTCCTTGGCTTTCTATTCTGTCCACAGCCTGACCCTGTGCCTCTCAACTTGGCCCCTTCGTCCACTGAGTGCCCCCCAGACACCTGGTCCTGCCGCACACCTTTGTGGATTAATTCCTCCTCCCTGGATTGCCCTTCCCAAATCCGGGACAGAGGTGTCCTGGGAGAGAGTCCACCAGCCTAGTCAGACACGGTCTCCCCCTGTTTGGCCCCCGCGGGCGTTAAGGAGGGAGAGGTAAGAGGTAGAGGAGAGGGCCACATACCAGGACAACAGGAAGAAGACGAAGAAGGGAATGGACACGGTTAACTGTAGCCAGCGCCACTGGGGGATGGCATAGGCCAGGCCAGGCAGAATGAACTGGCCACAGGTATAGAAGTAACCCATTAAAGTTGACATGATGGCCCGCATCTGGATGGAGACGCACTCGACATCTGCAGGAGGAGCCCAAGGACCAGATTAAGATTGTGTTGGGCCCTGGGCCACCTCCGGATGGAGGGGCACCAGCTCCTGCCCACCATCCCATCAGCTGCTTGACCTGACCTTGATCCTAAGGCTTCATCGCCCCCGTTTTACAGATGCTGTGACTAAGGCTCAGGAAGGTAGGACTCAAACTTAGGTCTTTCTGACTTCCAAGCCCACAGTCTTTTTTTTTTTTTTTTTAATTATTTTTAAGTAATCTCTATGCCCAACATGGGGCTCGAACTCACAACCCTGAAATCGAGTCACATGCTCTATCCGCTGAGCCAGCCAGGCACCCCCACCCCACCTCCAAGCCCACACTCTTGAGTGTCTCTCTAGAGGCAAACGACTTCCCTCATTTTGCTTCAATGTCCTTATCTGTAAAATCAGGACAACAGTGTGGCCTCCTTGTGTGTGTGGACGGAATGGGATGGCATCCCCCCAAGAGTGTCTGGCCCGGGGGTGGGGTGGGGTCCTCGTTGTGGATTGATGTTGTCCTTATGCTCAGAGGGGGCCTCTGAGATCCTGAGAGGGGCAGCACCTTAGGCGACCAAGGTCACAGCGAACCTGCGTTGAGCCAGGCCCTTGGCTTCAGGCTGGGGTCCCCCGACTCCTGCTCCCTTGCTCCTTCCCCCTGTGGCTTACTCAAGATGGTGGTACTCAGAACAATGCCCGAGATACTCCAGCCGCTCAGGAAGCGGAAGATGGTGTAGATGGAGAGGTTGGGGCTGAAGGCTGCGCCGGAACCGCTGGCCGCCAGCAGCAGGTAGCTACAGGTCAGGATGGGCTTCCGGCCAAACCTGGAGCTCAGACGAGTGGAAGGACCAAGTTAGCCCGGTGAGCTAGGTGAGACATGACTCTGCAGGCCTCAGGGCAAAGGGTCGGACCCCCCACCTCCCCAAGGGCTGGGCAGGGCATGTAATCCCCTCTTTAGACAGAGCCTGACTGGTAATTGCTATTTTGTTGAAGGCTGGCAGTTACAGTTTCAAGTTAATGAGTGATCGCCTCCCCGCCCCAGCTCAGTGACCTGAGCAGAGATCAAGGGACTTCCCACTTCCAAAGAGTCCATGCACCCGCCTCCACGGCCACACAGCCTCTATACCGTATCGGAAAACCTCGAGGCTTTCCCAGGGTCTGAGGAGGTGGGAAGACTCCGGTTGTGAGGGCTTTGGGGCAGAGGGAAGGCTGCACCCCAGCAGGATTGGGACATGCCCAAGGCCACAGACCAGGGACGGTCCTTCCTGCTTCCCCCAGTTCTTTGCCTCTTTGGGGGCAGTGCATAGGTGGTCAGAGTGAGGTGGGATGTCCCCGTAGGTTGTGCCGCCTCCCCTCCAGAGGCCCCCGTGTCTCACCTGTCCGACAGGTCTCCCAGCACGATCCCCCCAATCAGTATCCCCGCCATGAAGACAGACTGGGCCACCTCTTTCAGTCTTCTGGAGTCACACACCAAGTCCCACTGCGCAGGAGAAAGGTCGTGCCAGCCTGGCTCGGTCCAGACCGGCCCTCCCAGCCAAGCTCTGCCGGAGCCCCACGGTGCCGGCCCGCTCCTGGCGTCCTCACCAGACTTCCCTGAACCTGGACCCCCCTCCCAGGCGCCAGCTCTGTGTTCAGCCCAGCCCGGGGCCCCTTGGGTCTGCCTGTGGCTCTTTGGGTCCCTGACCCCTGGGGTGCAATGACAGTTCCTCTCCAGTGTATGTGGCCCGTCAGGGGCTTGTAGAGTCTGCTTAGCTGTCGCTTCCAGGTATGTTCTCAACTCCTGCGCTCGTCCCCTCCCAACTCGCCTGCACCCCGTGCTGCAAGGTCAGGGCCGGCCTGCAGCTTAGCTCTCTCCCTCTCCTCCATGCGGGCACGGCTCTGTGGCTGACACCTGGCTCCGTCCCACATCTGTCTGTGTCTCTGAGATCGCTCCTTCAGGTCCACATTCGCTTTCGGTTCCCCCTTCCCTTCAAAGCTGAATCTTTTGGAAGAGAAGCTAAACTTGCTCTCAGCCTGGCCTCATCTTCTGCTCATTGCTCTAGTCCGCCCCCACCACTCCACTGTCACTATGCTCACCAGAGTCGCCGTGAGGTCTTTTTCACTAAGCGCACTGGAACCTTCTATAGCTTGGCCTGCCCTGATGCTGCTGATGTTGACCTCTCCCTCCCTCTGGTCTCTCTCTCCCTATTTACCACTCCTCTTCCTCCATGGGCTCCTTTCTCTCTTAAAGATTCCCTAAGACTCTTTCTGGAGCTTTCTCTCTTTTTATCCATTTTCCTGAGTGGAGCATCACCTGCTCCTCTGGCTTCAGTGTCTATTTTATGAGGAAGACTCACTCCAACCCGTATCTTCAGCCCAACCTCTCTTCTGGCCCGGAGAACAGTCAGTTCAGCTGCCTTCTTGAAAATTCTACCTCGATGATGTCTCACGGTCACCTCAGAGTCATAAGACTTGTCACCCACGGTTCGCGGACTGGGAGCCTGTCCTTTGCCTCATCTTCTTCAGTGCATCCCCATGCCATCCTCCAGTTTCTAACTTTTGAATATTTCTGGAATCTGGATTCTTCTATCTCTACTAATATCTTAGTGCAAGATTAATAATAATGGCCGATTTTTATGGAAGGCTTACAATGCACCAGGCACTGCTGTAAGGAAACACTTCCCAAGCTTTAACTTCTTCAGTTCCCACAACAACCTCATGATGGGGCATGACGACCGTCATCATCCCCATTCTAGAGATAAAGAGACTGAGGCCTGCTGATGATCACTGTGGCGATCTTCGGACAGGTCTCCCAGCCTTCGATTTCAGTTCCTCCTGTCCTTGCTTCCCCTGCTAACCTGAATGGCTTCCTAAAACCCCTCTCAGGTCAGGTTCCTGTCTTGCCTAAAGGACTCCCTGGCTTCCTCCTGCCCTTTGGGTAAGGAGAAAGCTCTGTTAACACAGATTTAGAAAGCCCTCATGCTCTCGCCTCTGCCTACCTGTCTGGCCTAATCTCTGCTAATCCCCAACATGCACCCTTTGTCTAGCCGTCCTGAACTACTTGTGTAATGAAGTGGAGAATTTTATTCAGTAGAAATGCCTCACAAGAATGTTTTGGAAGTGAAACAGTGTGGGCGAGAAACCATACGTCCCAGGGAGCCCTGTCCACATTCCTCTGCTGGAAGTGAGGGGGATGGGGTGGATGAAGACTCCAGGTCAGCTATCTCCAGGCAGCCCAACATGGCCAGCAAACCCAATGGGCTCTTCTGGTTGAGAAGGGAGGCTTCAGGGTATGTGTGTGGCATGGTGGGAGGGCAAAGGGTGAAGGAGGAAGTGAGGGGTGTGAGGAGGAGTACACCAGAGGGTGCCTGGAGAAACTTCTGGTACATTGTGGCATGCTGTGGAAAACTGCTTTAGGAAAATCTGAAGTAAAGACCTAGCACCCGGCTAGTTTCATTCACACCCCACCCCTTCCACAGTAAGCACATTTCTCAGGTGACCCATTCTCTGAGTGGGGGCATGTTCTTGACAGTGCAATGGAGCGGAAGAAATGCTTATTACTTCCACCTCGTTTGATTAAGGGAGAAGCATTGGTCTGGACTTGATTGTCTCCCCTCTTCCTGTTGATGGGAATGGTGACAACTAGAATGACTCAGGAAGTCATGTGTTGAAGATGGCAAAACTGTTGTTAGTCTGGGTCCCTGAATGACCCTATGGGGCAGAGTCACCCATCGACCTGAAATTCCCACCTTAGAACTCTTGCATGAGAAAGAGAACCACGTCTATGACCTGCAAGCCATTGAATTATCATTGACCCTTTCGTTATGGCAGCATAGTCTATCCTGATACATCCCACCAGAAGTTGTAGATGGACACTTGATTCCCTCCCCCCCAACCTCCATGTTATTTAGTGTCTCAAGAACAAATCTTTCTGCTTGGATCCTGAGAGGGTCAATGTCAGGCCCATTTGGATTAGTTTAAGGCTGTTGCCCTTCTGTATGGTCTGAGACTAGATTGCCGCGTCTTGGTTTCTACCACACTACTTGCGGTGAGGTATGCATTAGAATAATGGTCACGAGCCAGTTTCTACTTGAAAGCTGAGCCGTGTAAGGAAACACCATTCCTAGAATGGGCTTTGACTCATGTTTAAAACAAGCCTGAATCCTTATAATGGCCCATAAATCGCTGCAGGATGAGCAGACTTATCCCTGTTCCCTCTCTGCTCTCATTGGCTACTACACGTCCTCCACAGACTCCACTGGTGTTGGTCTTCCTGCTGTTCCTCGGACATCTCAGGCACCTCAGAGTCTTGGCATATGGCATTTTCTCTGCCTGGAAAGTTCTCCCTTCAGAGAGCCACTTGACTTGCTTCTCCACCTCTCGCAGACCTTTGCGCAAACATCATCTTCTCAACGAGAGCCTCCTTGACCACCCTATTTAAAATCGTAACTCCCAGTCTACATTACTCCACCCCACTTTATTTTCTCGATAGCATTTGTACCATAAGCTATAACACACAGTTCCTTTTTGTGTGTTTATTTCTCCCTCAAGACCGTCATCTTGATGAGGGTACAGTGTTTCGTCTGTTTTGGTCACAACTGTACTTCCCTTGCTTAGGACGGTGCCTGGCACATAGTAGGCACTCAGTAAATATAGGTGGGATTGAAGGAGTGAGCATTCTACAGGAAGAACAGAGAGAGGGAGAACCTTAGTGGTTAAGATATGCTGATGTCGAAATGAGAGGTCATATGGTCCACATTCCAGATACCACCTGGAGGAGAGTTTTGCTTTGCCACAATGAGCATATGTCAGGATGGAGAGTGTCTAGGCTATAAACATAGGATGTATAATCCCGTGTCAGCAGGAAGGACTGAAAAACTTCACAATTAGGCTGGAAAAACGTCTATGGCAAACTGTCTACTAGGGAATGGTGAAATGAGGGTTTAAAGCTTAGAACATGAGCTTTGTGGTTAGACATTAAAAAAATCTTGGGTTTCAAATGCACACTTAGTTGTTCCCAGAGATTTCATGGTTAATAAAACTCATTGGAGTTGATGATAAAACTGTGGCCAGGGTTGCCCTGCAGATCAGCACAAATCCATGGGGCTCGGATCTGGAACGTGTAACTGCTATGGGTTGAATGGTGTCCCGTGAAAAGTTAGTCTGGAGTTCTAACCCCTAGTGCCTCAGCATGTGACCTTATTTGAAAATCGCATTGTGGCAGATATGATTAGTGAAGATGAGGCCGTCTTGGGGTAGGTCTGGGCCCTTAACCCTCTGTGACTGGTGTTCTTATAAGAAGAGAAGTTACAGACACATAGGGAGGACGTCTTGGACAATGGAAGCAGAGATTAGATAAGCCAAGGGACACCAAGCCTCACGGACAATCATCAGAAATTAGAAGATGCAAGAAAGGAATCCTCCCTAGAGCCTTGGGAGAGAGCATCCCTACACCTTGATTTTGGACTTCTGGTCTCCAGAGCTGTGAGACAATAGATTTCTGTTATTTTAAGCCACCCTATTTGTGGCACTTTGATATGGAAATTCTAGGAAACAGATACACTGTGTGGTTCCTGCATGTTTGAAGTACCTGTGGGCTTGGTAGGTGGTGATGGGAAGGGGATTGGGGATGGAAGAGTCTGGCCATGAGGGAACCAGAAATAGAGAGAACTGAAGAGATTTTTAAAGGCATCCTGGAATTCTGGGGGGGAGGGAAGATACCTAGAGACATTTGGGGCAAGCTTCTGTGTGGTTAGCTGTAGAAGACCCTTGAGAAGGCTGAAGGCTCGGTTAGTCTCAAAGGGGTTGAGGGTGTGTGGTTTATGTTCCTTTGACTTTGACTCCATGCACAGGCTGGGCCACATGTGGTCTGTGGTTTTAGTCGGGTTACACTGTGTGTGTTCCTCTCTGCCTTTGAGCTTGTCATCATGCCCTTTTCCTCGTCGTGTTGCCAGACCTACAGGCAGGTACTGGTGACAGAACAGGAAAGCTCAAGGCCCAGAGAGGAATCGGAGGGGCCCACTTGGACCCCCAGACTGAGCTGGGCACCCACAGGACCGAGGTTCAGTCGTGTGGGAGCTGCGGGCCACAGCTCCCCTCCAGGGAACCCAGAGCCCACAATCCATGCTCCCCACACTTGCCAGACTTGAAAGAAAGGCCTTTGTTTCCTCTTAATGTCCTGGTAAAGCTCTTTCTGAAAAATTCCAACCTTATCTCTGCGGAACTCAGAGAAAGGAATGTGTGGTCGCCTCTGCCAGGAAGGCTTAGGGGATCAGCGGGGGAGGGAGACTCCCTCCACTCTGGCTGGACCCTGCCCTGTGCTCACTCCCATCCTGGCCAACAGTCCTCCCCACCTGCGCCTCCTCCTCTGGGAGGGAAGTTCCTTGTTATCTTGTTATGCAGATGCAGGAACTGAGGCGGAGAGGGGGGCTGATGCCCCAAGTCATGGGCTGTGAGAGTGGAGTGGGGACCCACACTCAGGCTTGCTGTTTCCACGAGGGGAGGGCTCAGTGAAAGCCGTGGAGTGTGGCTAAGCTGCTCAGGGGAGCTGGGAAGTGCTGTGACAGCTGATTTCCCTTTTCCTGGAGGTTCCCCTGCTCTTCTGGTGGGGACATCCCCTCTAATCTCAGGACACCTCTATTAGCCATAATAGTGAGGGCAACAGCCACAGAGGCCACAGACATTATAGCTGAAGGCTCCACAGGGGCCTTGCGTGGTCTCCTGTCGGGCTCACCCTTGCTCTGTTCTTCCGTTTTATGGATGAGCAAACTGAGACTTCTGGCCTCATGAGATTCCTAGTACAGGGCAGAGTCAGGATATGAACTCTGTTGCTTGACCCTGGATCACGAGCACACGCGGTTGGTCAGGGGGGTGGCCCCTGGCCTCCGCTAACTAGGGTCACTGAGTCAGGTGCCACACACCCTTATTACCACCTTCCGTACCGGGGCTGGCACATCCAGACCCTGCCTCCGCTCCAGAGACCCACCTCTAGGTAAGGCCCCGCCACGGTTTTACCCCCGCCCCATGGGGAACTGAATCCTGCTCGCCCCACCGCAGGCAGGTGGAGGACGGATTTGCCCCAGATGGAGCGGCCAACAGAAAAATCACTGTGCTGGTAACCAGCAAATCGCTGGGTCTGGCCACGGACATTTTCCCAGCTGGGCAGGGACTCCTTGCTGAGTCAGGGAGCCAGGCCGACCCAGAAGAGGGTACAGTACCCTGAGGACTGGTGAACCCCTGCGTTTGTCGGGATGCAGATGCCCCTCCTTCCCCCCAAGGGCTGGAATGGTGTCTGGGCACTTGGCTGGCACAGACGTGAACGGATGCTTGACCAAGGACAAGACCTGCAACCTCTGTTCTTCGCCAGGCTCCCTGGAGGGGAAGCCACTTGCCAGCAGTCAGCAGGATCCGAGACCCCCTGAGGGCCTCTGCCAGGCATGGCCTTGGCCTTGGTTCAGCATCCGCTGAGCCCTTCCTGTGCTCCTGGCGCAGGGATGCAAAAGATGTTTGGAGGGGCGCCTAGGTGGCGCCCTGGGTTAAGCGTCTGAGTCTTGGTTTCTGTTCAGGTTGTCATCTCAGGGTTGTGAGATCCAACCCTGCGTTGGGCTCTGCGCTCAGCCTAGAGTCTGCTTGAGTTTCTCTTTCCTTCTCCCTCTGCCCCTCCCAATCATGCTCTCTCTCAAAATAAATAAGTCTTAAGGGGGGAAAAAACAAGATGGGTCGAGGACCTACATTCCCTGTCCAGGAGGAAGCCACCAGCCAGGGAGGGGGCTCTTGAACAGCAGCCCACTGGGGCCACAGGGTGCTCGGTCAGAGGGACCGACTGTGGGTGGGGTTATGCAGCCTTAAGGAGCCCCATTGCCTGCCCTGCTTCACGTCCCAGCTCCACCATTGATGGTGGTGCCTGTGCTTTTGTTTGCTCTGCTGTACTAACGGGACAATTAAGGTGCCAGCCTCAGGGTTGTTGTGAAGATTGAAGGGGTTAATAAAGGCCGGTCCTGAGGCATGGGGAAAGCCCACAGTCAGGTGTAGCGATGATGGTTATGTCACTGCTTCCTGCTTGATTGTTGTCCCTCCAGCTAGCTTCCGTGTTTTCAGAGGACAGACAGGGATGGTGGCTTTCACTCCTCCTCTCTGATTTCCTGGGGGCCAGCTGTACAGCAAGTCGCCCATACATTTGGAAATTTCATAGTATTGAGGCATCTTTGATGCCCTCCCTGCCCCTCACCTCCATGTCCGTTGCGTCCCCAAGTCCCATGGATTCTGACTCCCTAAACTCTCTGGTATCTATTCCCACTGTCCCTTCCACTGGTCCTCATTTCCCTGGATCCTTGTGGTGAACTGCGAACCGGTCTTCCTACTCCTAGACTAGAACTCTCCACCAGACACTCTCCGTCCTGCCGTCAGAGGGAAGGTGATCTGAACACACCCCTCTACTGCTCAACACCCTTCGAGGGCTCTCTGCTGTCTAGGGACAGAGGCTACACCCTCTCCTTAGCATCTAAGCCGGGCGGCCTCTTCTCCAGCCCCACGTCTGGTGGCCTCCACGCTCCACAGCTAGCGCCTCTAGCCTTCCCCTGTCTCTTGCCATCCTGACCGCTTTGTTCTTATCCTGCTCCTGTGACCAAGCGTTTGACCCCCCACACTGTTGCTTTGGCCTGGGACACGCTTGCCCACTTCAACCTGCCTGCTTCCTCTCTCCTGGTCACACCCAGCGGGGTGTCGCTGACTCCAACTGGCCCTCCTGGGCCCCCCTGCCCCCTCTGGGCCAGGCTCCGTTCTAGCTGCTGGGGATACAGGGAAGCAGCTGGAAATCTCTGTCCCAGGAAGCTTGCGTGTTGCACGCATGGCCAGGGGTCCTCGAGGGGTGGCTCTGTCTCTTGCTAGAGCTGAGTTCCTGGAGGGCAGGAGGGAGCAGGTGGACTGTGACTCTTTGTCCTCAGCAGTAGGCATATAGTTTTTAGTAAGTGTTTGTTTGCTGCATTTCAGGCACTGAGCTTGGCCCAGGGGAGAAAAGGCAACTATAATATGACCCAGGGTTATTAGAGTCAGCGGGTGTCATAGCTCAGAGCATGGCTCTGGGGAAGGGAGCCCGTGTTAGGATCCTGAATCTGCCCCTTTGCTCGTGGCGTGAACTTGAAGGAGCTCCTTAACCTCCAGGCTTCGTCTTTTCCATCCAATCTGAGAAATGAGCTTATAATACAAACTATCTTACAGTGCTGTCAACAAGACTAGAAGTGTTAATATCTCTGGGCACCTGGGTGGCTCAGTGGGTTAAAGCCTCTGCCTTCGGCTCCGGTCATGATCCCGGGGTCCTGGGATCGAACCCCGTATCGGGCTCTCTGCTTGCTTGCTTCCTCCTCTCTCTCTCTCTGCCTGCCTCTCTGCCTACTTGTGATCTGTCTGTCAAATAAATAAATAAAAATCTTAAAAAAAAAAAAAGAAGAATATTTCTCAAGTTAATAACTCTCAAGTGCTTGGAACAGGGCCTGGCATGTAGTAAGTGCTTTATGTATAAATAAATATTCACGGAACACGTGAAAAACAGTTATACAGACTAGGAAGTTAGAGAGTCTTGGGTTCAAATCCCACCTCTGCCAGGTCCTAAGCACAGGTATTCCAGGGAAAGTTGTGGATGAGGCTCCGTGTGCTGCCGCCTGGGATTCCGGGAGCCCTCACCTATAGCACGCTTAGTGCAGAACCGGCGCAGGGCAAACCGTTGGAAGTGCAGCTCTCAGATGAGGCAAAACAGCGGCCTCTCTGTTCAGGGCTCAGATGCCACGCCCCCTCCGGGAAGCCTCCAGGGAATCCCGCTAGAATCCTGCAGTTCCTCCCTCCTTCCTCCTTCCTCCTTCCAAGCACCGTGGGCCCCTACCCCCCTCTGTGCCTCTTAGGGGCGAGCGTTTGCCTTCAATCCAGTCCCCAAGACCGACCAGCTGTGTGATACTGGACCCTCACTTCCCTTCTCTGAGTTTTGGTCTTTCTGATCTGTAGAAGGAGCAAAAATCACGTTCGACAAGATATCGCGGTGAGAATCACAACTGTCTGCAAAGCACCAAAATGTGCCAGGCGGTTTGTGGATCCTTCCCAAAATGCCCGTTCCTGGTTCTTCTCCCCGACTCCCCGCACCACGGTCTCCTGACTAGCCTGTCAGTTCATCTGAGGGCGGAGGGCCGGACGTACCTCTGTATCTCTGTCGTTCCCCGGACGGCAGGTCATAGAATCAGGAAAGAAGTTAAGGGTTGAATGCATGGGAGGTGAACCCAGGCATAACTCATGGCGGGAGAGGGCGGTTGGGAGGTCTGGGCAACCCTGTCACCTTGGGCCCTGCTCCCTCCTCCACACACACTCCCATCTCTAGACCTTCACACAAGATGCAATTTCCTTCCTTTTCATTGTTGCCTGGTGAACTTTTGAAGGACATTAGCTCAGCTTGAGGGTCACTTCTTCAGGGAACTGTTCCCCCCAGGACTGCCCCCCCACATCCTCACGTCACCGCCCCTCCCTGCCCCCATGTCCAGCCCTAGGCAGCCCTAGTCTAAGGTCACAGCCCTAAGTACTCTGAAGTTGTAAATTTACATTTCTTTATGGGGTCCTTTCCTCGGGTGATGTCCTGCAGGGCTGAGGACCCTGGGTAGCAAAGACAGTGCACTTCTGTATCCTCAGAGCTCAGCACTGGGTTTGTCCTAGAAATGGGCTGGCGACTCTCTGAACGTGAAGAAACCGAACTTTCTGGTTCGTCGGCATCTGCACCCAGGTCCTTCCTCTCTGCCTGCCCAGCGACCCGGCCTCTGGTCCCAGTCCCAGGGAGACTAGAGCCCAGACTGTTGTCCCGTCCCCGAGCGAGTGGAGGAAGAAGGGCCCCCTCTGTGCGTACCTCAGTCACAATGGAGTCCATGGTGTGGAGGTCATAGACCCAGCCGTCCAGGCATGGCTCCGTGGCCCCCTGGGTGTTGTTGGGCAGGCTGGTGTTGGGCGGATATATGAAACGGAGGCACGTCTCAGGCTTCCCATCCAGGCCCTTGGGGAGCCCCCAGGGCCCGGCGGAGGTGTTGGGGGGCAGGCGACAGTGGTGGGGCGGCGTAGCCGCTGTGAAGATCTGCAGCAGGTAGTGGTTGGCCAGGCCCAGGACTGGGAGGCCCAGCAAGACCATGTTCAGGTACTGGAAGGTACCTTTGCTGCCCACTCGGTCCATGAGCTCAGAGAAGGCCATGGTGGATGAAAAAGAGCTGCAGGAAGGCACCTGGCGAGGGAGAGGGGAGTATGCACTTGAATTTGGTGTGCCTATGCGGACAGGTGTGGGAGCACCGTGGGACAGTGGGCCAGGTACACGGAACAGCATGCATATAAACATGTACAGATGTGGGGCTCAGGTGTGTGTGTCCACACGTGGATACGTGAGCACATACCCAGCGGTGTGTCCAGGCACAGGACCGCAGGTGCGGCGTGTGTCCAGGTGTGTGTGTTCATGGGGTGTCTGCTGTGATGTGTGTCTTGAGGCTGGAGTGGAAGGTGCAGCTGTGGGAGCTTGGGCGTGTGGCTGGGTGTGTAAGTTTACCTGTGCTCCACGAGGCTGCTCACACAGGCCACGTGCACATGTGGCACAGGACAGCTGGGACCCCAGGGCCCTGGCCATGGACATTGGCAACAGGGGCCAGATGGTGGTGGTGGGGGGGGAGGTGGGGAGGTCCCTGCTCACCCTGAGCGGACACAGGCTTGGAAGAGCCCAGGTCGCCTGCTGTGAAAGTCTCCCCAAGCCCCAAGCCTTCTGGCTCTCGGCTGTCCTCTGGGCCGGGGTCCGCCAGACTGGGGCAGTGGAAGGAGTCCCAGGCAGGTCCCAGAGGGCGTAAGGGGCTCGGCCAGTCGCAGAAAGGAAGCCAGGCCAGAAGCCCTGGGGGCTTCTCAGGGGCCTACATGGGCCTGGGCTTGGGCGGGGGTCCCCATTCCTCCTTACCTGGTAGCTGGTGGGGGCCCAGTTCCTTCCGCTGGGGCCGGCGGTGGAATGTGGCCGAATCCCAGGGTCCGGCAGCAGCTGCTGCACTTGGGGCAGCTCAGCTCCAAGGAGATGTTTTTGTGCCTGCCCCCAGGGGGACTTATATAAGGCATAAGTTCCTCAGGCTAATGTTTGACTTTCTTCTGAGTATTAATGGTGCTGGCATGGGAGGGCGCTGTGGACACACCGAGCCCTGCGGTCTTCAGAGGGCTGCCTCAGCAAAGGCTGGCCGGTGGTGTGGCTGAGCCCAGAGGGGGTGCTGGCCAGACTGAGGGGCAGGTGATTAGGGCAGGCTGGTCTGAGGATAGTCTGGGTGGGGTCTGGTCTGAGTCCTGAGAGCCCTGGGTCATCTCTGTGCAGAGGGTCTGTGGGATAGCTCTGAGAGGGGTGTTGTGTGTGTGGGCAGAAGACATTCTGCCGGGCATCACTTCCCCTGCCTGGTGCCTCCCGAGAACGGGCCTGGAGACTTGTCCCCTGGGAAATGGTGAGGCGGGTCCAGCAGAAAGTGGCACGGCTGTCTGTCCCTGAGGGCTCCAGCTGTGATTTGCTGGGCTCCTTGGCAGCCAGGGCTCCCTTGCCTGGGTCCCAGGCTCAGGGGAACAGCTTCTCTTCTGATCAGCTGTGTCCCTTTGGGGACAAATCGTGGTCCCTGGTGTTTTGTTCTTTTCTCTGAATTATTTTAACTCTCTAATAATGTTTTTCTTGCATAAAACATGGGGAACACAAATAGGCCAAACAAAACAAAATACCCAGCCTCACCTGAGAGCCAACCCCGTGTGCTTTCTGATGTATGTTCTTCCAGACCTTTCTTCCTCAGGGACTGTGGTCTGACCCTCATTCTTCTGCAGCCAGCAGGAGGCTCAGGTAACCTCATGGCCTCATTACTACTCCAAGCATTGTAAATTAGGAGACTAAGAAACAGAGAGGTTAAGTAACTTGCTCACGGTCTCCCAGCCGGGGAGGACAGGGACAGTGTGGACCCAACATCTGCAGAGTCCGTGGGCTCTCTCAGAAGCATCACCTTGGCTGACTTTCAGTGTCCCTCCTGCGTGCTTTTGCCCTCTGGTTCTACCTGCAGGGACTTTGGGGAGCAGCCCTGTCCTATCTGCTCTGGGGGATTGGGGGGCCCACCTAGGGCTCCCCTTCTTGGCTGGGGAGGACTCGGTCCCCTTCTCCACCCAGGCAACACCCAGCTCCCTGGCTCAGGCTGGCCTCAGCCCCTGAAGTCTCTCCTAGCCCCTCACCACCGCCCCCTCCGGGGTGGGGTCAGCCGCTGGGGCTCTGCTCCCCACCTGGACCCAGCAGTAATTGATGTTTTCAGAGTGGCCTGAGGCAGGGCGAGATCCGGAGTCATCAAAGGAAGATTCAATTATGCTCCGAAGCAGCCAAGGGGTTGTTTTAGGAAGGTTTTCGACTGCGAAGCTTGCAGAGAGCTGAGCCGCCGCTCGAGCCCCCCTGTTCCAGGCGTTCGGCCCCCCACCCCCCCGTGAGATTTGCTGGTGCCTAATTGGGCCTGCGTTATCCGTCTGTTCCTGTCCTAGCGGAATGTTGTCTAAAGGAGCCTGGTGACTTCCCGTGGAGGCTGCTGGAGGTGAGCCAGAGTACAGATGTGCAAGCCCAGCTGCGGGGGGGGGGGGAGGGGGACCCGAGCCCCCAGGGAACGTGCCTGGATTCACGTATCTGGACTGAGGCATTCTCTTAGGCCCCCAGGGACTGCGTCATGAACCTGCTGGGTGACCTTGGGCAAGTCACCTCCCTCTGGGCCTCTCATTGCTCCTCATTAGTTAAGTGGCTTACACAACCTCTCCAGAAATCTTTTATTCAGATAGTATATTGGGTTTGTAGGATCAATGCATAAGGCAGCGGTGAGAGGAGGGAAGGCGGATAGAAAGCGGCCCCTCCATCCCCCGCGCCTGCCCCGGCTCACCCTTTCCTTTGGCATCTTCGGACCCCGGCCGGCTCTGCCCGAAGCCGCTCCAGTTACATTACAGGATCCTTCACTCACTCTGGCCTTGCTGTGATACTAAATCGAATAGGTTGAAATTAACTTTTTTTTTTCTTTAAAGAAATGATGCATCTGGGAAATCTCACATGCTAAATGCATTTTTAGCTTGGGATGTGGAAATGCGGTTTTCTTCCTCCTTCCTTCCCTCTCCCTTTCACCCCTTCGTCTCTAGTCGGAACCCATCCCGCTGTCCTTTGAGCCGCACGGGGCTCAGTCAGTGGCCCCCGTCCCTGCTGGGTCCCAGCACAGGCATGTGTCTTCAGCTGGAGGGGCCCAAAGAGTCCTCAAGTTCAAGTCCAACGTCCTCACCTTACACGCACAGAGACCAAGGTTCAGCGAAGGTTCAGCGTACTTCTCCGCATGGTGCCGCCGTCTTTCTAAATCTTCAGTTCAGGGAAGCAGAGGACACGCCATGACAAGTGAAAACAGGGAAATCTTACTCTGCGGGGAATAGTGGGGAGTCTAGGTGTTCTGGCCAATTATGGGGACCACAGTGAACTTTCTGGGGGCCATCTACTCTTACCCACTCACCTGTTCATTTGTTTGTTCATCTCACCATCCATCCGTCTGTCCGTCTGTCCATCTGTCCCTCCATCTGTCTGTCCACCCACCCCTCCAACCTTCCAATGTACTTTATGCTGTGTATGTATGAGGCCCCATGCTAGGAGATAGGTGCCTGCTCTACCCTCCTGTTTGCTGTCAGAGAAAACAGCAGCCCAGAAACAATGACAGCATGCAGGGGATTGGCCTCAATGCCACAGGAGAGGTCCATGGGGTTCTAGTCCTTTCCAGAGAGGGAAAGAGTGATTAGGTTTGATGGATTGGATTACCGTGGATTGTCTGGAGAAGGTGGTGGTTTTTACACTGGGTTTGGACAATGGGGAGGTAGAATCAGGGAGACACCAGCAGACCCAGGGGTATGAGTGCAGGCATGTTTGGGGAAATGGGAGGTGAGTTGGATAAGCAGCGTGGACAGAAGCCTTTTTCCCACCTCAGTGGTGGCCTTGGTTCCAGGGGCTGGGACAGAGCTGTGATCGTCTCAGAGGGGCGGATGATTCTCTTGGCTTCTCTGTCCTGTGCAGGCGGAGGTGGGGAAGATCTTGAGGCTTGTGGGTCACCAATGGAGTCATGTTCAGTGGTGCCTAAATTCACTGTGTGGAGTCTGGGCCTCTTGGCCCTCATAAAGTTCCCATCCGGTTGGGTGGGTCATTCGAGCCTTTTAGGTGAGGGGGCCTCCTGGCCCCTCATGTGTTCTTGAACCCATCACGGGTTCAAGAAGTCAGAAGCTGCAGCATGTTTGGGGCCTGTCTCGCTGCTCAGACTGTGGCCCTAGGCAGGGATGGAGAGATGTTCACTAAATTCTCAAGGGCCAAGAGCTACTCTTAAGGCTTCATCACTGGCTTACATGCCCCAGATTCAGTCCCTGTCCTTGGGTGGCTCTTAACAGACTAGGTGTCCGGTATGGACCTGAACAAAGGATTGTCCTCTGCCCTCAAACCCTAACCAATCCCTCCTTCCCCTCCATTTATTCTAAAATTTCCTTCACTAGGAGCAAGGCCATTCAGGAAAGAGGGGTCTTACATGCTTGAATTGGAATCTTGCTAGTTCCGTGGCCTTGGGGGGTTGTGTCACCTGGTTAAGCTTTAGTTTTCCCACCTGTAAAATGGGGATTAATTCTTACCTTATAGGATTGTGGGGATTTTAAATAAAGTATATAAAACCCTGAACACAGTGCCAAGCACGCAGTATATAAAACCCTGAATTTGAGGGTCAGTCCCAAGGAAAGGGGGGCTTCGGGAAGCCTGAGCGGTCCCAGAAGAAGAGGAGGGAGGGAAGTGGTTGCTAGGAGAAGGGAGCCTGGCAGGGGTGCCCTTTGGCCCTGGGGGTCGCAGGTTGGAGGGGCTTCCAGGAGGCAGGGGGAAGGTGGGGGCTCCTGAGGCTGTCCTTGGGCACCTGGAGTATATCCTGGCCCAGCCAGTCACAGCCGAGCCCGTCATGTTGCCAGGCAGGCTGGGCCTCAGCTGTTACCCCAAGTAGGAAAGGTCAGGGACACAGCTGCCAGGATGGTGGAGGGACTCTGCGCCCAGAGCCCCCAGCCCAGGGCAGGCCAGCAGTGGCGCTCCCTGCTGGTGCCTATCAGGAACTGCATCTCTCACCTCCAGGGCGTGGCCAAGGAGTTCCGGAGCCCACCTGCCCGTTGAACCCAGCACAGAGCACGGATTTCTGCGGATCTGGAAACCTCCACACTGGACGACTGCTCTAAGAACCTGAGGGAGGGGAACCCCTGATTACAGGCTGATTCAGCAGACGTCTCAGTCCCCATGTCCCCAGCACTGCTTTCTGCTCGTGAAATGCCTTAAACCAGAGCTGGCCGACGCAGATGCCCACGGGGCCAGGTGATGTGGATGAGCAGGGTGGGCTAGGTGTGGGCCACGGCGAGTGGCCCCGTGCACCCGAAGGTGCAGAGCGCATGTCCAGTCTCAAGGGGGCAGCGGTGCTCAGCACCAGCTGGTGTTGCCATGGGAATAGGCAGGCTTGGGGTTGCCAGAGCTTCAGATATTTTAAAAATAGCTTGAAATCTGGACTTTGTGAAATTTTCCAATTGTGTAGGCGACCCCTCCTCCCACCTTCTGGAATCCCTTTGTCTTTTCTGCCTCTACCACCTCTCGGAGTCACAGACTCCATCCAGTGATTCCTTGTAGAACAAGGTAGGATTTCCTCGGGGGCTGTCCTCACATGTGCTCCCTGCCGGACCTCAGGGTTTGGTGAGAAGGGCCGTCGGGTGTTGGTTCATCCGGCAAACACGTATCGAGCACCTGCTTGGCGCTGGGTCTGGCGCAGAAACGTGCGGAGGACGCGAGAAGTGCAAAAGACACAGAGCGTGGCCTGGGAGGGCCACAGAGCGCTGGAAGGAGAGCGGAGGGGACAGGTGTCTGTGGAGCCCGTGCCAGGGGCCAGGCACCCTGAGGACACTGTCCCACGTGCTTCCCCACCAAGGCCTCGTATCAGAGCGGTGGTTCCCTGTCTGCAGGCAGCCATGACGGGGGTGGGCGGCTTTGGCTCCACGCTGCGTTCATGTTCTTTCATCATCTTTACACTCGCTGTTCCCAAGGCCAGCTCTTCCTCTGCTCTCAGATGTCCCCTCCTCACAGAGGCCTTCCAGGATGGTCGAGAAGGGCCCCCAGCTCTAGGAACACCTTCTCTAACAGGCTCCATGCGTCACTGCCCGGAACTGCGTAGTCGCTTGCATCTGCCTCTCCTGCCCCCCAACCAGGAGGCCGTGAGGGCAGGAGGGCCTGGCTCTGACCTGTTCGCTGCCAGAGTGCGCTTATGGTAGGAGCTCGCTGAGTTCAAGCACAGCAGGTTCCGCTCTGTCCACAAGCACCCCCCCCCCCAACGGCCATCTCTTTTCAGGAAGCAGTGTCTGCGGGGCGGTTCTCAGCCCTGGACCCCATCCGCCTGGCCCTAGTGCCTTCACTTGCAAAATGGGCAGATGGATACTAGTTCTAATGTTATGGGGCTGGGAGAAGGCCAGGTGTGCGTGGTCCTGTGAGGTCGAGGTCTGAATCCTGTGTGTGTGTGGGGGGGTGGGTGGCCCTGGGTCCTGGCGGGTGGGTGGCCCTGGGAGCTTGGAGCCCATCTCACAACCCCCCCTCCCCAGCAGCACAGCGCATTTTTCCACTTGCCTTGTTTCCTGCCACAGGCCTGCTCCGCCGTTGACCTCCCTGCACTTGGCAGAGACGCTGAGGGAAAAAGATGGGCTGAGGCTCCCGGAGCAGCCAGTGCGGGAGAGAAGAAGCCACAGATGCAAGGGTGGGGGGGGGGGGTGTTCAGAGCCTGAGAAATCCCAAAGCCACTGCCTACTCTTGGTCCCTGGGCTTCCAGTCTCCCCCTGGGGGGATGAATCTTCACCATGGTGTGGGCAAGGGCTCCTGCCCATAACGGGAGGGGTCTTGGGGACCGGTGTGTTGGTCAGAGAGGCCAACAAGCAGACATGTAGCCGCCTGGACAGGGGAGGCAGCCTGGAGCTGGAGGCTGTACTGGGGTGCGGGGAAAACAGTCCTGTGGTTTCCAGTCAGGTGCCTTGTATCTGCTGATTGTACAGGGCGTGGGACCATAGACGGCTGTCTGCCTGGGGTACGGGGGCCGTGGTGGCCTACCCCGGGGTCGGTAGGGTAGTGTCACCAGTGCTATTGACGAAATGCAGCTGGGTAAGTTTCTCAGACTCGTGGAGAACTCGACGCTGAGATTTACGGTATCTAAGTAGGAGAACGGAATCAGAATCCAAAGGGATTGGAGGGGTTGAGTGCTGGGCCTGCCGCTTTCTAGGTATGCCCCTTCAGTCAAGTCGCATCAACTTTTGGAACACTGGCTTCCCCATCTACAAAATGGGGGCAATGTCGCCTCTCCGCCGGTGCCGTGAGGGTCGGTGAGATGACCTGTGTGCGGCAGCCAGCTCGCGCTGGGGTACAGGATGGCTGCGGCTTTGTCTAGTGGCAGCGGGAGCTCCTTGGGGCCAGGGGACTTGTCTTTCAGTGCTGTGTCCCCAGTGCCTGGTACGGCGTGGGCACCGAACAAATGTTTGTCAGATGAACGAACAAGATGAAATTTGACAGGGATAAATGTCAGTTCCTGGACTCGGATCCAAAGACCCAGCTGCACAGAGATGCGGTGGGGGGACGGGGGGTGGGGAGAAATGGCTCAGCCATCAACAGCACATGCGAGAAAAGTCGAAGGATTCAAGCGGGCAGAGATATTGGTCAGCATGAGGTGGCCTGCCAAAAAACCAGGAAGGGCGAACTCGGGTGGCATCACAAGAGGCTCAGGGCTCAGAAGGAGGGAGGCCATCGTGGTCAGACCAGCCTCTAGAGCCCCATACCATTCTGCGTTCCCCCTGTGGTGTGCTTGCAGGAATCAGGGCACTGAGCTTGGACAAGGGAAGTGTCCAGGGTTACAGGGTGACGCTCAGAGCTTGCCTGTTCTACCTGCATGGGCCACCAGCACGTGGCTCCAAGCCTCAGTTTCCTTGTTGGAAAGTGTGCCTGCCACAGGCTGGAGCTCACTTGGCTGCTGGGGAACAGCAGGAATGGGGGTCTGAGTCTCGCTGGACTCACTCCCCCACGTCTGCCCCGCTGATCTCCTCAGCACCAGGGTTGTTCACACGGGAGGACAATGGGCAGGCAAGCTTTGGGCGCCGGCACCTGTCTCTTGTGCCCTTGGAGAGTATTACAGGACGGCCCCTCCCACCCTGACCTCCTCACTTTCCTCCTTTTGAGGCTGATCCTGGAGTCCAGCCACTTTACCCGCAGCCAGCTTCTTTCTCGTCAGCATGTTTTGGGTGTAGGACTGTGTGTGCAAAAAGCCTGGGCTCCGCGTTCCTCCTCCACCCACCAACCGCGCTGTGCGCCTGCCGCGAGCCTGCCTGGGGGCCCGGTGCGCCCTCTGGTGGCCACAAGGGGGCACTGCGCGGGGCTCTGCGGGAGGTCTTGGAGCGGAGCCCACCGGAACCACGCTGCAACTCAGACAACCTGGTAATAATCCTGGACGCCATCAACAGATGAATGGATAAATACAATGTGGTGTATACACACAACGGAACATTATTCAGCCTTAAAAAGGAATGGAATTCTGATACATGCTGGAACATGAGTGAGCCCTGAAAACATGCTTAGTGAAAATCAGACACAAAACAACAAATATTGTATGAGTCCACGTATAGGAGAGATCTAGAACAGGCAGATTCATACGGATAAAAAGTAGAGTAGAGGTAACCAGGGACTGGGTAGGGGGAATGGGGAGCTATTGTTAACGGGTCCGGAGTTTCTGTGTGCGATTATGAGAAAATTTTGGAAATGAATGGTGGTGATGGTCACACAACATTGAGAAGGTACTTAATGCCACTGAATTATACACCTAAAAATGGTTATAATGGTAAATTTATGTTATATCTATTTTATCACAATTTAAAAAGTTCCGAGAAAAAACCTGGACATGCCACTTAAAAGCTGCATGACCTTAGTTAAGTCACTTCACTTCTCTGAGCCTCCGTGTCCCCATCAATACTACCTACGCCATGGCCACCACCCTGGTGCAAGCCAGCCCTTCCCTCGCCTGGAGGATTACGAACAGCCTTCGTGATGGTTTCCAGGTTTCCCTCTTGGGCTTCTTACCCAAGTCTTTTTCTTTTTTTCTTTTTTAAAAAAATTTTATTTATTTATTTGACACAAAGAGAGACACATAGAGAGAGGGATCACAAGCAGGAGGAGTGGGAGAGGGAGAAGCAGGCTTCCCACTGAGCAGGGAGTCCAATGCGGGGCTCGATCCCAGGACCCTGGGATCATGACCCCAGCTGAAGGCTGACGCTTAACGACTGTGTCACCCAGGTGCCCCATCCTACCCAAGACTTTTTTCCAACTAAGCTGCAGAATATCTAAAACTATAAACCAGATCAAGTCACTTGCCTGCTTAAAATTCTCCCCAGACTCCTCCCGTTGGCTGACAGATCTGGGTGGTGACCCCTCTCCTCTCTCAGCACTTCCTGTCCCCCCTTGTTCCGGAGCTGTCACTCCGTGCTCCTTCCTGCCCCCAGGCCTCTGGCCTTGCTGGTTACTTTGCCTTGAACACGGATCTCCAGATTGTCTTGTTTAGCTGACTGCTTGTCACTGGGGTCTCAGCTCATACGTGGCATCGCTCTGTACCACCCACTCCAGTGTTGCCTCGTCTCCCAGTCTTATCGCGTGTATCCTGCTTTATTTCCTTTCTCTGTAACAGCAGCCATTATCTGAAATTGTCTTATCTTCTTTATGGAGCTTGTTTATTCAACTGGCTGGATTTCGTAGGGTGCAAGCGGGAAATAGTTCAATTTTTCTCACCCCACTGCCTTAGCACATGGTTTGTCTCTTCTCTCTTCCCCCTCCTTGAAAATATTTCAGGGGTGCCTGGCTGGCTTGGTCGGTAGAGCGTAGGACTCCTGATCTTGGAGTTGTGAGTTCAAGCCCTACATTGGGTGGAGAGATTACTTAAAACTAAAATCTGTAAAAAAAAAAAAAAAAAAAAAAAAAAGAGAGAGAGAGAGAGAGAGAGAAAGAGAGAAAGAAAACATTTCAATTAAGTGTAGTTTTATCCATTTCTTTCTGATATTAGAACAGTTTCAGTTTCTGGCATCAAAAATTCTGATTCTTTTAGGAGATACACGTTGAAGGATTTAGGAATGTGCTGTGATGGCTGAGGCTTGCTTTCAAATGGTTCAGCCAAACCATGAACGTGTGTGTGCACACACACACACACACACACACACACACACACACACACATACCCGTCAACAATTTTTGGGTGAGCATATGGGTGTTTATTGCACTATTCTTTCAACTTTTCTGTGTGTTTGAAAATTCTTGTAAAAAGTTGGGCAAAAAAGAAACTATTTTTGCCAAGTTAAAAAATAAGGCTCGTCCTCTCTCAATAGATATATTTATCCTCCATTCAGTATCAGCTTCTCCAATGCAAGCCGACCGGGTTCTCAGCAGCTGGGAAGGAGGGTGGTGGGTGTGTGGTCACAGAGGGTCGGCTCTCTGAGATTCACCTCCTTCCTCTGGGGAAGGCAGCTGCATTCTGGCTCCTGCAGAGGGGTCCAGAAGGGAGGAAGGGGACTCCAGGTAAAGGGTAGTGCTCCTTGATGATGCTGTTGTCACACAAGGAATGTGGATTGGTGGCCTTGCCCCTTGGAGGGCTCGGCCAGTGCTGATCCCCATGCAGGGAACGTCTGATCCCGGGGAGTGCTCAGACCCTGCCCAGTGCTCCTGACAAAGCCTCTTTCTGTGCCCACAGGCAGCCCTCTTGGGTGAGGTCCCTTTGAGAACACTCCAGTCCAGCTCCCTTCTGGATGTCCACTCTGGCCATGGTGGGGGGCAGGTCTCGCCCCTGCAGCCCTCTCTTCCCTCTCCTCTGCCAGGCTGGAGACTGTTCCAGATTTCTGGTCTCCATTTCCTCCCACCTTCTCTCCCTGAACTCTGCACTGGAGACTGCAAGGCTCAGAGGGTCAGCGGCTCAGCCGCGCCCTGGATGACAGTGTGGGGATGACATGTCCTCTCTGGCAGCCCCCACCCCCCCACGGTGGCACTCCTAAGTCCCTGGCACCTGACTTGAGGGGTGGCATGTTTTGGGGGGGTGTGCGTCAACACTCTCTCCCTCCTCCTGGGCTGACCACTTCCTTTGGAGAAAGTTCCAGCTCAGAACTGTCTTTCTTGAACTTCTCAATGTCGTGGGCATAGACTGGGGGTGGGGAGCAGATAGGACTTGCTTTTGTTACCTCTCAGTGAGCCAGCCGAGGTGGCCCTCTGGGCTTTGGGGTCTCAGCAGAGAGCCCTGAGGGCAGGAAAGTTCCGACTGGAGGTGCTGTCCGCTTTAGTTACTTCTTGGAGTCTCTGTAGAAGACAGCACAGACCAGAGAGCATCATCATTACCCACTACCAGCTGACCGTGAAAGCAGACAGAGGCCACACTGCGGTAGGTCGGGAGGTAGGATGCACAGACCAGGAGTGCACAGCAGAGAAGCCGGGTGGACCCAGATCCCCCGGCCCGCCCCAGGCTCAGCCTCATCCCCACCTCTGCTGAACCAGCCAGACCCAGTCTTTATTATGATTATTATTGAAAGTACTTGCTAGAGGGGAATGCCATGCAATCCTGGTTCATTCCAAGCCCACATCAGAGATGCTAGTGTCGGTTAGCTCCCTGTGACATTAAACTTCACGGGTCAGCTCTTCCTCTCAGCTCCTGCTTTGGAGGACATCCCCGCTGAGATGCCACATTTCTTTCTTCATTGATTTCCTTGTACTCTTCGCTGGTACAGGGGTGTCCTCTGGCTGGGGGCATGCTTGGCCACTCACTGGCCTTCCTTCTTGCGCACCGCCCCTTCCCAGTCTGGTGCCAGTCTGTGTGATGGAGATGTCCATGTTGCTGTTTGCTCTGACCCCATGGGAACCATTAATCTGGCAGCCTCCTGGGGGTGCTGAGAGGTCCAAGATGGGGGCTGCATCTGGCATTGATTTACTGGCAGCCACCCAGCCTCAGTACCTAGACATTTGGCTTTACACACACACATACACACACACACACACACACATTTTAAAGATGTATTTATTTTTATTTTATTTTGAAGATTTTATTTATTTATTTGACAGAAAGAAAGACAATGAGAGAGGGAATACAAGCAGGGGGAATGGAAGAGGGAGAAGCAGGCTTCCCGCTGAGCAGCGAGCCCAACATGGGGCTCGATCCCAGGATCCCGGTATCATGACCCGAACAGAAGGCAGACGCTGAATGACTGAGCCATCCAGGTGCCCAAGATTTATTTATTTATTTTTGGAGGGAAAGAGGAGAGGCAGAGGCAGAGGGGGAAGGAGAGAATCTCAAGCAGACTCACCGCCGAGCACAGACCTTGACAGGGGGCTCGATCTCACAACACTGAGATCATGACCTGAGCGGAAATCCAGAGTTAGACTCTGAACCCACTGAGCCACCCAGGTGCCCCTGGCTTCTGACTTAGAGATGACAGGAGGCCTTTGGTTACATTATAGTTCTAGATACCTCCTCTACTCCTCACCTTCTTGTCCTGGCCGAGTGCCTACAGCCCCTGGGCCCATGGCCAACAACGTGAGCCAGAGAAGTGCCAGGGGGTTGAGGGCAGAAGCTGGGTTTGCAAAGCCAACCACGAGTGGTGTGGGGCATGTCATTAGCTGCACCAGCTCTACACAGAGTAGGGACTGAATGGTCAAGCAATTTCTCCTGGCTGTGCTGTGCCTATGTATGTGTGTGTGTGTGTGTGTGCACACGCGTGTACACATGCAGGTGCACAAATACGTGTGTGCACACACACACATCGGGAGGGGTGGATTTCCGTGTTGCTGGATCCTGAACTACAAATCAGGTGCTAAAAAAGAACTAAAGGTTTATTATACTGATCAGTTATCTCCTAAAACTCAGCGGCTGACAACAGCAATGATTTATTTTGGCTTCCGCCTCTGTAGTTGGCCTGGGAGTCAACAAGACCCCGTCTTAACTCTTGCTGGGTTTAGTGTGCTCAACCCAGAAAAGAAAATGGTTCTGATAACACAGGAGGAGCAGAGAGAGGACATGCGCACGCACTGTAGTGCGCTTGTGCGCGTGTGCACATGTGTGCGCATGTGTGCGCACGGCGTTGGTGTGCGCATGCGTTTACGTGTGACGGGCATGCGTGCTTGCGCGTGTCCGGCGGCTAGGGTGCAGGATCTGGGGTGGGGTCAGACAGAAGTGGTGGTGGCTTTGAGGGGGAACGTGTGTTTGCACGGGGGGGGGGGGGGGGGGGTCAGGGAAAATACAAATTAAAAGTAACCAAACAAGGAGCACCTGGGTGGGGCTTGGCTGAGCATCCGTCTGCCTTCAGCTCAGGTCGTGATCTCAGGGTCCTGGGACCAACGCCTGGGGAGGGCTTGAGCCTGCTTCTCCCTCTTCCTTTTTGCTTGCTACTCCCCCTGCTTGTGTTCTCTCTTGCTGTCAAACAAACAAACAAACAAACAATAACATCTTTTAGAAAATCCTCTAAAAAATAACAAAACAAGTTAAATTCTTCCTATTGAAAAAAAAAAAAAAAAGGGAAGAGACTTTCTCCCTCTCTCTTCTTAGAGCATTCAGCTTAGAAACCTTGCAATTTTAAGTTCTGCCTCTTTTGCCTCCTTGAAATATATGTAAGTCTTTTCATAAGCGAAGACTCTTGCCAGCTCTACATCCCAAGAATGTTTCCTGAAGGACCTGGAATCCATCTCCTTGAAATGGAATCATGGAGGAAGAAAGCGCCCGTCCCCCCTTTTCCGTGGGGGAGTATCGGCCTGACTTCACCGGTGCCTGCTTCCAAGTTGCAAACCTACCTCCTGTCATAGAGACGGGAGGAAGGTATTTTTCTTCCGCGTGAAGGCAATTAGCAAACACAGGTAACTACCGTAATTGCTAGGAACGTTTAGCATGAACTGTGTGCGACTTGCTGTCAAGTCCTCTTGGTGGGGGAGAGGTTGTGTCTATGTGTGTCCATGTGTGTACTGGGCCATCTACCTGGCCTTAGAAAAGGAGCGAAGTCTTCCTTTGCTGTCTCTTTGCCGGTTGCCCGTGCTGTGCAGCGCATCCCGGCTGAACCCTTATTTAATAATAAACCTACGTTCCTTCCCTTCTACTTTTGCAGAGAGGTGTTCTGGGTTGGCAGGAGATTTTGTCTAATTTGTATTTTCGCAGTCAGTGTCTAGGCGCCCTCCAGCGATTTTTGGGTGCACGAAAACGTGCATCTTTTCCAGAGAGAGAGAGGGGAAGCGGCATGGAAGTCTCCCAGCACCCCCCCGGGGCCTCCAGGACCACTGGGGCCTCCTCCGCCAGCCTTCCTGGAGGCACCTCTCCCAGGGAAGGGGGGCGCCTCCTGAATGAACGGTCACAGCGGCGGCTGCGCACCTCGGCGTGCCTCGGACCATCAAGCGGCAGAAGCCAGCCGGACCCGGGCCCAGGACAAGAGCCCGGGGTGGGATCGCGGCTGCTGAGCGGTGGGAGGGGCCCACGCCTCCCCCCGCGGAGACCCACCGCCCCGCGGCCGGGTAGCCCCGCCAGCCTCCGGATCGGCCCGGGACGGCTCGGCAGCGACGCCGTGTGGCCGCGAGGGGCGCGGGCGGCGGGACTGCCGCTTCTCTCCGTGTCCAGACTGACCCTGTGGACAGCTTCAGCTGGGGGCAAAGGACGATAATAAGGCAGCCGGGGCCCTGATCAACCGACTGGGGGAAACAGTCGCTATCATCTAACATTTCCTGACCACCAACGAGTTATAGCGCGACGGGCATCCCTCATCCCCACCTGGGTCGGGGGATGGGGTAGGGAGGGGCTTGGGTTTGGCCTCAAGGTGTCCGTTTCCCACATTGCTTGAAATA
>NC_081557.1:8104119-8127625 GCF_022355385.1 Mustela nigripes | reverse complement strand
ACCCTGAGATCATGACCTGAGCCGAAGGCAGAGGCTTAACCCACTGAGCCACCCAGGTGCCCCTAATCTTTGTTTTACTCCTAACAAAATCTGAAGTTTTGATTCAGTGCATTGATCTTGAACATTATTTGGAAAAGGTTAAGACATTTCCAAAAGTACATGTAGTGTTTTAGAAGTTGGGTTATTGAGGGGCTCCTGGGTGGCTCAGTCAGTTGAGCAGTGGGTGGTTGGCTCAGGTCATGATCCCAGGCGGCCTAGGATTAAGCAGCTTCAAGCTTCCTGCTCAGTAGGAAACCTGCTTATCTCTCTCCTCCCCTCTCGTGCTTTCTGTTGCTATCTCTGTCTCTCTCAAATAAATAAATAAAATCTTTAAAAAAAAAAAAAAGCCTAACAGAAATAAATAAAATGGACTGTGTAAGTAAGAAATTGGTCACAAGTATTTGAATGACACAGATTCTTTTTTTTTTTTTTTTTTTAATTTTATTTATTTGAGAGAGAGCATGAGAGGTGGGGAGGATCAGAGGGAGAAGCAGACTCCCTGCAGAGCAGGGAGCCCCATGCAGGACTTGATCCTGGGACTCCAGGATCATGACCTGAACCGAAAGCAGTCACTTAACCAGCTGAGCCACGCAGGTGCCCCTCTGTTAGACTTTCTAATTGTGTTTCTTTTACACCAAGAATTCTGCTTGTTCTTCCTCTTGGACTGCATACACATTTACTCCATAAATGTACAAAGAAAGCCTTTCAACTTTGGGATGCACAAGAGTTAAAGTGGAAGGTGCTTAGTGACTTGCATCTAGAGAACACAGTGTGGAAGGACAGTGGAGCAGTACTGCCTGGAGAAACCAGGCAAACCATCTCAGCCAGGGGATCAAGGTTAACATCTTCAGTGATAAGTCATATTGATAGCATGTACCCTTGATCTGTTATGACAAGGATGCCCTTTACCTAAGTGGTAATCTTCTCTAAAACTCCATTCTGACCATGAGACAAACTCAAATTGAGGGACATTCTGACCAGTATTCCCCGTATATCTGACCAAAACTCCTCTAAATTATCAAGATCACTAAAAGCAAGGAAAGTCTAAGAAATTGTCATAGGCCAAAAGAGGCTAAGGAGACATAGTGACAAAAACGAGGTATGGTATCCTGAATGGGATTTTGGGGCAGAAAAAAGGCATTAGGAAAAATCAATGAAATAAAAATAAACTATGGAGTTTACTTATTAGTGATGTGTCAGTGTTGGTTAAATATGACAAATGTACTGCCATATTAGTGTAATTTGTTAACAGTGGGAGAAACTGAGTGCTTTATATAAAGTAACACTCTACTACATCTGGGCCTTTTCCATAAATCTAAAACTATTCTAAAAGTAAAAGCTTCATTATTTTTTAAAGAAAGCCTTAATCATGAAAAAGAACTGCTTTGGACAGGACACCTGGGTGGCTCAGTTGGTTGAGCTGCTGCCTTTGGCTCAGGTCATAATCCCGGCGTCCTGGGATCGAGTCCTATATTGGGCTCCTTGCTCAGTGGGAGCCTGCTTCTCCGTCTGCCTCTGCCTGCCACTCTGTCTGCCTGTGCTCACTCTGACAAATAAATAAATAAAATCTTTAAAAAAAAAAAAAAACTGCTTTGGCTAAGGCAAGGAGGTCCACTTTCATCATTAATATTCAGTAATACAGTGGAGGTCCTAACAAAAATATAAAGGAAGAAAATATATATAGATAAAGGAAAAAATGGTATACAGTTTGGGGGGAAGAGTTGGTCTGCCTATCCCTGCAATTCTGGTAGGACAGGGGGTATGAATTGGCTCAGTGAAGCAGCTTCTACGGAAATGATGAGTTGCCATCAGGAATTGTGGTCTTGAGAGAGTGGAAATACCCTTTTCAGAGAGCCTAGATCTATAGACAAACAAAAACTGTAACCCAAATCTTAGTTTTTTGGGTTGTTTTTGTTTGTTTGTTTGTTTGTTTTCTTTTGAGAGTAAGCAAGGGAGAGCACAAGCGGCAGGGTTGAGCAGAGGGAGAGGAAGAAGCAGGCTGCCTGCTGAGCCAGGAGTTAGATGGGGCTCCATCCCAGGACCGTGACTTGAGTCAAGGCAGATACTTAACTGACTAAGCCACCCAGCGGCCCCATGACAAAAATCTTTTAAAGGTAGAAAGAAAAGATGTTTGAAAGAGCTAATGAATTTCTAATTTTCATTGTATTAATCTTAGATAAAATTTCAGACACTACTTTTCCTTATGTATTGGAAGATGCTTTAATAATCTGTGGAAACTAACAAAAAGGCAGACATTTTGAGGTTAAATATGGAAGTCATTCATTGAAGTTGTTCCTGAAAGTCACCTTGCTGCTTTTCTAAAAATACAGTTTGTGTTCTGTTGGTGTTAAAGGGCAGTTTTCACCAAAATGAACAGTTCATTGGAACAATGTTTTTACTGGGGGTTAGAAAACTCAAACAGATTTATTTGGTTTATTTTCCCCCCATCTCAGTAAAACTGGAGTCTCGTGTCCAGTCCAACACACCTCTCTTTCTCTCCCCCTAACAATATCTAGCACAGGCTTGACCCAAATTTGAAAACCTACACCAGTGTGCCATTTGGTCTTTTTCCTCCTGTTTTCCATTTCTTACCCACTCCATATGCTGCTGGAGAGAAGGGTTAAGAGGTAAGGGGACAAGGTCTTATCTTACTGGTCTGATGGAGTTTTAAAATATAAACTAGTAAATTTTTAGGTCAGTAGCATACGCATGTCAGATCAGCAATATCAGGACAGGTGATGTGACTGGTGGATAGGATCACAGAGAAAGAAAGCCACAGATTTTCAAGAAAAGTGCAGGTTTAAGTACTGATAAAAGCTTCAGGGGTGTGTGTGTGTGGGTGTGTGTGTGTGTGTGTGTGTGTGTGTGTGTGTGTGTGTATGTTTTAAATCTTAAATGAGTTTTGTAAGGATTTCATTTAATATGTATATAAATATTTAGGTTAGTGTCTATCGCAGATATTCAGGACTCAGTAAATGGAAGGACCTGTTTTCAAAGAGGCAGGATTTTGGGGGGTAGTTTTGACAGTTTGTTGCAGATTGAAGACTTAGTACAATTTGAAAATCTAGTGGTGTGAACACTGAAAAGATAATTTACTCAAGTTTTATTGAAAGACCTGGTAAGAGATCCCATTTTAGGTGTCCTTTTTCTTCTCTAAGGTTGCTAATATGTTCCTTGAAGAAGGGAATAGATACGTGTTAGGGATTTATCTTTTTTTTTTTTTTTTAAGATTTTGTTTGTTTATTTGACAGCACGAGCACAAGCAGGGGGAGCAGGAGAAGGAGAAGCAGGTTCCCTGCTGAGCAAGGAGCCTGATGTGGGACTTGATCCCAGGATCCTGGGATCATGACCCAAGCTGAAAGCAGAGGCTTAACTGACTGAGCCACCCAGGTGTCCAGGAATTTATAATTCTTTTTTTTTTTTTTAATATCTATTTATTTATTTATTTGACAGATCACAAGTAGACAGAGGCAGGCAGAGAGAGGTGGGGGGAGCAGGGTCCCTGCTGAGTAGAGAGCTCTATGCAGGGCTTGATCCCAGGACTCTGCAATCATGATCTGAGCTGAAGGCAGAGGCTTAACCCACTGAACCACCCAGGCACCCCAGAATTTATAATTCTTGAAAAATGTATGTCCATAGCAAAATTCAGGAAAATTAAAAATACAAAGAAAATTAAAAATCAGTGAGTAGTACCACCCAGTTAACATTTTCGTGTCTATCCTTTCATTTGTAACAAACTGATAAACTTTTTTGAAATAAGAATATGTGTTCATTCTTTTCAAAATCTCAAACACAGAAGAAAATATACTTTTTTAAATTTTCATAATCACTCTACTCAGTGAATATCATTTACTTTTTTTTCTTACATGAATTTGTATTTTTTACCAAAATGGGGTCATGTTGTTGAAATTTTTCAGTGTTCTTTATTCAGTGTGCTATCAACATCATTTAGTGTCGGTAAATTCCTGTCTACAGCAATTTTTAATGAATGGTGTACCGTTGTATGGATATATTGAAATTTATTTAACCAGTCTCTAATAGACCTTTTACTAAGTCTACTAAACAAAAAATTGATGCCAAGATTATACTGTAGCTTTTCAATTAAGTCTAGGGCTCTACCTGCTGCCATGGTTCTTTTTAAAACACATGTGATATTGTCAGTCCCTTACCTTAAAATTCTCAGTGATTCCTTATCCCATATAGGATATAATCCAGATTTCATAACATGACATTAGAGTCATTTAGAATTTGGCCAGTTATTCCTTCTTTCCAGAATGCCTTCCTCTGCCATGGTCACTTGACCATGAAGACCAAGTTTACCATCTCTTCTGCAGTGTACCCTAGTGACCTGACTTCACAGCAGTCCCACAACTCAGCAGTTTTACTGGTTTGTATTTCTCTTTCAGTTACTTGTGGGCTTAGCTGTCATCTTGGTATTCCAGTGCCGATACAATGCCTGGACCCGCAAATGGTTACTGTTGTTACTGAATGATAATGTTTGATTTAAGTAATAGCATATGAGAATTAAGATCACCATTTTTTTTTTTTTTTTTTTTTTAAGATTTTATTTGACAGAGCGAGACAGGGAGAGAGAGGGAACACAAGCAGTGGGAGGGGGAGAAGCAGGCCTCCTCCTGAGCAGGAAGCCCTATGCGGGGCATGATCCCGGGACCCCAGGACCATGACCCCAGTCAAATGACTGAGCCACCCAGGCGCCCCTAGATTACCATTCTTGAGATTAGTTTCCTATGGCATAAATACGGAATATGAATACAGTATGGTTTTGTAAGTTAGAAGATTTCATGCAATATTGTCAGAAACTGTCACTGGTTATCTGTGTTTTGTATTAGAATAGATGCTATGTATAAGAATTTTTATGTTGAAATTTTCTGTTATGAGGGGGTGTTAGGTGGAGGTGGATAGTCAAGTTCCTAGGATCCTTTTTGGCTGTGGGCTAAACTTATTAGCATTTTTTTTTTAGGTTTATTCAGACTTAAACTCATCATCTGGGAGAGATTTAATGTTGAAGGTAAATATAGGGATGAACCCATCCAGAAACACTGAAGAAACAGAGGAACACTTGCTTTAGAAAAGGAAAGGAGAAAAAAAAAGAAAGAAAGAAAGAAAAGGAAAGGAGAATGGGGCACCTGGCTGGTTCAGAGTATGCAACCCTTGATCTCAGGAGGAGAGATTGAGCCCCACGTTGGGTGTAGAGATTACTAAAAGCAAACAAGACAAAAACAACCAAAAAACGATTTTTCATTTGTGGTGGTAAATGAGGTGCTTCAGCTTGATATAATTAAAAAGCAATGAATTTTAAAATTCTGGTCCTGAGTTATTGAATTGTGCCTGTGCTCCACTAAGCTCTCCATTGCTGTGCCTGTGCTCCGTTGTTTCACGAAATAAATTCGTACTTATTGATGCAAGTTATAGCCCAGTCCTTTAAAGTAATCAACCTCCCTATTTTGAATATTTGTGAAAGCATTTATAATTGCAAGGAAAAAGGAGTAAAGGCCAGTATATTTAGGGACACTTTGTTGGGGGGCTGCTTTTCACATTCTATTTTTATTATTTTTTTTCCATTTTTGATGAAAAGTTAATGTATATGCTTTGTAATGTATACAGCCAAAGGTCGTAGTGAAAAGCAGATCTCCCCCACTTCAGACCTCAAAGTCCCTCTTGTTAGCAACCAAGGGGGGGGGCACATGTTGTACACTTCAATGCTTTGCTTTTTAATTTCTTCAACTATATCAACATACATAGCTGTTATTTACTCTTTCTCGTAGCAGCTTTTCATAGCGTACTTTTTCAAACAATATTCCTTTGTTTGGATGTAACTAGTCTCCTATTGGTGGTCACTTAGAGTATCCTAATACTTGTAACCAGTGCTGTTACGAATATTCCCATATACATGTGTTTGAATTCTATGCTAATATTGTAGGTTAAATTTCTCGAGGCGTAACCAGCCAAATTAAAAGGGTGACTATTACTGGTGGGGACAGTACATGCATTTATAATTTTGGTAAATGTTGCCAAATTGAGAGGAGTATAATTTTAGAAGGTGGGATATTTCTCATGCAGTCCTGTTTTCCTAGTGGATTATTTGTGATTTTTTTTTTTTTAAGTATTCAGGGTCTACTTTGCATATTTGCCAAGTATATACCTTTAAATGCTTGTATTAGTGACTAACTCTTCAAAATGCAGTTGAGAATGATTAAAAGCAAATATCCGTTAGTACTCAGGTACCTCTTTTTTCTTTCCCACAAAGAGTCAAAGAGTTGCAGGATAGTATCATCTTTCTTGAGGTTATACTTGTTTAAAAATGCTAGAGGTTCCTCTTTTTTCTTTGAAGGTGAGAATATATGACTAAAACATTTGAATTGATTAACTTATAGAAATGCATCTTGAAAATGAAATAAGGTTTTGCTGCCAGGTGAGTGAAAGCAGTAAATGGAAATAAAGATATGAGTTTTCCCCTCTTGTTTAAACCCAATGAAATTATGATGCTTGCCCCCCCCCAAAAAAAGTTGGAGAGTTAAAGTTAAAATTCCTGTGTGAGGTTGTCAAATTCTCACGCTCTATATTTTCTTTCAGATTCCTTTGTTTCTTCCTCTTCCTCTCAGCCTGTATCTCTATTTCCGACCTCACAAGGCAAGTCTGTCATTTTTTTGTGTGCATTAATAAAAGAAAAATGTTGAGAAAGAGGCTGTAACTGGGGACATGAGGCACAAGTTTCCTATTGCTCCCAAATCCCTTGAGATACAAACTACAAGGCAGACCTTCATATTTAGTAGTTGCATTGGATTTCCTATAACGGTTAATAAAATAGGGTAAGACTAGTTAGGTGAACCCTTTAAAGGACATAAACTTTAGGTATAGTTTTCAGCATTTCTTAAAAATTATAAACTCACCCACAGAATTTAGAGCAGACAGAATTGTAGCTCATAAAACAACCCACTGTAGGATGCATTTAACCTCCTGATTTGCAGTTATGTAACTGGTTTGGAGTGGTAGTGGATTTGGGGGGGGGGGGGAAACAGTATTAAAGTGTGCTTCCACTGAACTACCAATGCACTAACTGAGCTGGAGTACTTTAGTGTGAATTTATCTGAGATTTGTCCCAAGAGCTAGGCTGGTTCCAAATTGCCTGGGAACACTGAACCAGTCAGTTGACTTTTTGGCAAGCAAGGCTTGTTTTCCTAGAGATTAAGCTGTAGCTTTGTGGGATTGTTTGTTTACTCTGCTGACCAGTGAAAAAGGGAATCAAGTGTGATAGCTATATGTTTGTTGGGGTAGCACTACCAAGAATCTGCAAGAGAGAGCACTGTGCTCTGTTACACTAATAATAAAGCAGTTTCATTTGTGTGGTTGTAGTCAACCTAAAATATAGGTCAATGGGAAATGCTTATTTTTAAAAAAGGTAATTAAACTCACTAGATAGGTCTGAAAAGCCCTGTGCAAACAGATTATTGTCCCAGCTGGAATTCTCTAGATGTAAAGTCTGGATGCTGGTTTGATAGGAAGGCTTTGACCTTCTAAGAATGAAAACGAAATGGGTTAAAGTGAATGTGTATATTTTTTATGAAACATGGTAGATAATTTGTTGCTTTTAAATCAGGCTGATAATATTAGGTTCCCCGGCCCCTTTGTAATGTATCTCATTGTATGAATTTGGGTAACTTGTGGGTCAAATCATGACCTTTGAAATTAAGTGTTTACATTAAAAGTAGATATTTTGTGAATATTAGAAAAATAACTCAAACCTCCAAAGTGACTGGACATCTGAAATCCAACCAGATTGATTTTAAGAGTTTTTTTCCTTATGAGTAATTTAATAATTTAGGCAAGTGGGTATTATATTCCAGTTTATCTGGAATTTTTCCCCCAAATCTGGAAGATAAACTGGTAAAAACATCATAACGTAACAAATGATTACATTTTCTCTATTGTAAATATTTCAGATCTTTTAAAATACATTCTTCATGGTTATAACCTTCAGCCACTTTTTTCATACAGAAAGGGGATAATTGATATCCTAAATAGTGTAATAATGCAAGCCAAGTACAACATACCTAATGTATGGAATGTTGACAAGATAAGTGTCATAGCTTAAAAAATTATACACACATTCAAGTAGAATAGAGTAAATAAAAAGGATTTTGCTAATTAAAAACTAACATTTAAGTAGGCTTCAGTGTCACAGTGAATATGAAAGTTTGTAAAGGAAAATAGATTTGCCATTTTTCCTTTTTGCTTAAAAAGTTATTTTGAGTAGTGTAGATTCAGGATAATGTTATTGTTAAACGAGTATTATAAAGAGGCAGTTAAAAAAAAGCCATATCCCTGAAGGTGTTCCAGTCTAGCCATTATTACCACTAGCTTTTTTCTCCTGCAAAAAAAACACGTAATGGAAAAGTGACCCAGGAGGTGCTCTACTTCGCTGGCAGGTCTAGAGATCAGCCTGTTGTTTGAGGAAACACCTTGGCAAGTGATTAGATGCATTCCAGAGTAGCCAAGAATGGTGGCTTCTAGTGTGCCTTATAAAAATAAGGAAAGAGGATGTTGGTGTCCTTGTTTCACTGGATTAAAACCCTTGGGGAGATAGCTGGGACCAGTCTGGCCCAATGCAGAGCTTTCAGAGTGGCTGCTGCCACCAAGAGGAACCTTGAGTCCATCACTGGCATTAACCCAACTAACTCATCCGTCTCTGGCTTCCTTAACTCTCAGGCACTTACTTTGCCTTTGAGACTGGTGTCTTGCTTTTAGATCTCTAAGCCATAGTAACAATTTAAAAAAAAAAAAATAAGATTATTTATTTAATTATTTATTTGACAGAGATCACAAGTAGGCAGGGAGGCAGGCAGAGAGAGAGAGGAGGAAGCAGGCTCCCTGCTGAGCAGAGAGCCCAATGTGGGGCTCCATCCCAGGACCCTGGGATCATGACCTGAGCTGAAGGCAGAGCTTTAACCCACTGAGTCACCCAGGCGCCCCCATAGTAACAATTATTAAGTATGACATTTTCATGTTTGAGAATGACCTCTTCGATCCTGAAATAGTTGTTGTTGGCCTCCAGGGAGATGAATGTACAAAAAACTGCCACTAATTTGTGGGCTGGATAAAGGAAGGGCAGTTAAATTTTCAAGAGAGAATTATGTAATATTTATTAAATTGTAGTCCTTTGAAGTAGACAGCTATTTAAGGTAGCAAAGCAAACTTTTTGACAGCCATTAAATACATTTGTAATGACGTATTAGAATAATCAGTTTCTTTTTAAATAAGTTGTATTCCTAACTAGGTCCTTTGTAGTCTTTTCTCATTGATTACTTTTTTCTTATCAAGCAGAATTTAATTTCAGCCTAATTCCTAAGTGTTTCAAAATAGGGGAATAAATTTAAGTGGTGTTTTCCAATAATGTAAAATAAAGATATTAACAGATGTATACATGTAGGCTCGTTTTTATTGAGCTTTTACTGTGTTCCGTACTTTATGAGAATCGTTTCATTTAATCCAGCCAGTTTTATAGAGGAAAGGTTACTAGCTCATTTACCAGTTGACATGGGTTTAAAATGATGCAGTAACTTACTCAAGATCACAGAGTGAATAAATGACAGATGAAGGACTCCAAAGTCCATGCTCATAAGCACTGTCTTATGGTAAAGATGATAAAGTATATTAGTTGTATTTTAGGGTTTGCAGATATTGTTAGAGATGTCATTTTGAGGTTAATGCTACAGTCATAAGAGCGGGGGAAGAGGCAGAAATTACTATTTTAGCCATATCGTTGCTGTTAGTGATGTAATTTAGTATTGTGGGGGGGCTGTGCTCCCTCCATGAGCACAAAATCAAACTGCAATTTGGTTTCTACTTCTGAAACCTTTAATAAGAGTGGAGGCTGAAACATACACTGATTTTCTTCAGAAAACATGGAGAAAAAGTAGATAAAAATAAGATGGGAAAGAGGGGAAGCTGAGGAACTGGAAGCACATTTGCAGTAATGAACATTTGCATTCAGTTTGAGTAATGCAGTAGGCATCTGGAATAGGAAGTTAAACACTGAACTTTGGGGCAAGCATTTGAGGAAAAAAATTTGCCAGTTACAGCCTTTTTTTTAACAAAAGCAAAACATTTTTCTTTGTACAGAAGAGACTTTTTGTTTAGGATCTAGCTTGGCTGCAAAGTGTCTGCTGGCTAACTTCCTATTTTGATGCTGTGGCTGAAAGTTGCTGATACTGTTTTGCACGAGAATTTGTCTTTCCTTCCTGTTTTGTGAACATGAGAAATTTCAAGTGTAGGAAAACCTATACCTGAATATTTCAAGCCTCCCTTGTATGAATATGCATAGTATTTCTTCGCTGATGTGTATGGCTTTTCCATGGTGCAACTATCCTTTTAATTAAAAGTAATGAATTTCCTTAGTGAGGAGGGAGGGGAAATAACCAAATAGTATCTAATAGTATCTAAAACAGAATTCCTTTTTTTTTTTTTTGTTATGATTTTATTTATTTATTATTTGAGAGAGAGACAGAGCATGAGAGACAGGGTCAGGGAGAAGCAGATTCCTTGCAGAGCAGGGAGCCTGATGCGGGACTTGATCCTGGGAGTCCAGGATCACAGCCTGAGCAGAAGACAGTCGCTTAACCAACTGAGCCATCCAGGCGCTCCCTAAAACAGAATTCTAAGCTATTCCCTTTTTTAGGGAGAACTCTGATAATAGGATATGACATTCATTATTTACTATTTCTAGATCACATTATTTTTAGTAATTAAGTTACCAACACCTGAATAAAAATATTAAATCTTTTTTGAAAAGTCCGTTTGGGGAATAAGAAAGTAAAAGGAAACTTATGAAGGATAGAGTAAACAGTATTATGAAAAGGGTTTTTTTGTTGTTGTTGTTGTTGTTGTTTTTTTCATTTTGGTGTATTTACTTGAAGTGAACACAGTATTCACTTGGAAGTTGATTTTTTCATCGTGTCCTTTTTTTTTTTTTTTAAGATTTTATTTATTTATTTGACAGAGATCACAAGTAGGCAGAGAGAAAGGAGGAAACAGGCTCCCTGCTGAGCAGAGAGCCCGATACAAGGCTCGATCCTATGACCCCCAGGACCCTGGAATCATGACCTGAGCCGAAGGCAGAGGCTTTAACCCACTGAGCCACCCAGACGCCCCTCTTCACGTCCTTTTTAAGTCCCCACCTTGTTCTGAGATAAAATACTGCAGGCATAGAAGAGGGAACATTGTTCCTGAATTCCCACACCTTAGTCTCCAGTCAAATGGGGCTTTTGCTTTATTCCAATCAAAATTTCGTGTGAGTCACTATACTTTAAAATGAGTAGATTGAAGTATTTAAAGCAGGCACAAAAGGACTGCCCATTCCCTACTAACCTGTAAGCTGTGCATCTGGACAAGGACAGGGACAAGAGTGAGAATCAAAAGCATCAGGCTCATCTCCTGTGGGATTTTTACGGGACTGGAGTTCTGAAGTACAGCTTAATTTTTTTTACCTTTATAAAATTCATAAAGTGTAGTACAGCTCTGGTTTTCAACCAGGTTCATTACCTAGGAAACTTGTAATGCAGATTGCATCGCGCTCAGGAAATTCTGAGTCACCTAATGCAGAGATCATACATAAAGTACTAGTAGTTCTAAAGTTTGAAAGGGAGTGTCAAAGATGGCATCCAAGACTGGTTTTGTGCCATGTTGTCATATTATTCAGCTAGTTGACATCGAACTAAAATCTACTTTGACCTTGGTGGTAAAATGAAACCTTTTGTTCAGGAACAGTTCTTTTTTCTTTTAACATTGCCTTCGAATTTTTTTATGTGTTGGGCTGCCTTAAATGTCTTTACCTACACAGAACCCAGCATAATTCTTGGAACGCCACAGGCATTCGTTTTGTAATAACTGGTTCAGAAGTTGCATCACCCAAACTTTTGAAATAGGTAAAAGCTCTTTAAATTACTTTAAATTACTTTTTATTTGAGAAAGTGTCTGAATCTCTGAATGAGGATTTATATACTCTCCCCTTATCAAAAAAGCATATGATCTGGAGTTTCTGTGTCAGGAGAAAAAAGAATTATTACTTTTTTATTTATTTATTTATTTATTTATTTATTTATTTATTTATTTATTTTGAGAATGTGGTGTCTGTGGACATTTACTGAGGATTTACCAAGTGCCAGATAGCACTCTAAGCACTTTTCACGTATTAACTCATTTAATCCTCACAGCAGTTCTCAAGTTAGGTTTTTTAGTATCACTGTTTTTTTAGAGAGATTAAGCAACTTGTCAAGGCCACATGATTAATAAGTATTGATCAAATGATTTTGCATCTTTTTTTTTTTTTAAAGATTTTTATTTATTTATTTGACAGAGACACGACAAGAGAGAACACAAGCAGGGGGAATGGGAGAGGGAGAAGCAGGCTTCCCACTGAGTAGGGAGCCCGATGTGGGGTTCGACCCCAGGACCCCGGGATTATGACCTGAGCCAAAGGCGGACTCTTTTTTTTTTTTTTTTTTTTAATATTTTATTTATTTGACAGAGATCACAAGTAGGCAGAGAGGGAGGAGGAGGTAGGCTCCCTGCCCAGCAGAGAGCCCGATGCAGGACTCTATCCCAGGACCCTGAGATCATGACCTAAGCCAAAGGCAGAGGCCTTAACCCACTGAGCCACCCAGATGCCTCCGAAGGCAGACTCTTAACGACTGAGCCACCCAGGCGCCCCTGTTTTGCATTTTGAATTTTTTGATGTGGGAGCAGTCTAGAAATTTAGACTGCCAACTTAGTTCTCTTATCTTATTTTGAATAGTACACTTCACTTAAGTGGGGACTTAAAAGTATTTAGAGTTTAGGAAGTTACAGGTAAGCAAGAAGCTCAGTACTGGATAAATTTGGGAACATTCTCAGGTTATGACATTTTTCACCTCTTACCGTGTGTAATTCCCTTTTTAAACAAACCTATTAGGTGTATAGATCCATACCAGATTTTTAAGTAATTAGAATTCTTGAAAATGAATATGCACATTAAATCCTATTACAGCAAATACCTGAACTAGAAAATACTAGAATATTTTGACAGACATTGATTTTGAGTGATATTGAAAGTCCCTTGTAGTGCATGTGAAGGGTTGAATCCTTTGAAAAGGGAAAGGGAATGGGCATTTTCTGAGATGTAAGATGATTCAGAGTCATTCTGTCAGGCACTTTTACAGTGTACATGGTGTTGTAAAAACGAACAGCCTTCGAACTCCTGGCGTTTTCTGCTGTTTTGCAGTCTTGGACAACACCAATGACTATTAAGTGCCATACTCACTAATTGGAGGAGTCTTTGCTTATGGGAGCCGTTCTAGAAAAGGCTTAGTAGATTCTGGTCTCGTTCTATTTAATGTTTTCATGCCTTTATAAACTCTTTACTTCCAGCCCAGTTTTTTCCATTGTCTGGGTACAAGTCAGCTCTGTCCAAGTTTGTTAGGGCTTCATCTAGCCAAAGAAACTTCTTTTCATTTGCTGAAATTCTAAACATGATGATTAAAGTTGAAGCACAGATGCGAATGCTAACTTAACTTTGTTACACATGGGAAAGCTTGATTGACAGTGGTGAGGGCTGGCACCTGTATCTCACAGTCTAAGAGGAGTTAGAGCAGCATTAAGCTCTTTTTGCCCCCAGGCCAACCCCCCCTCCCCGCAAAAGCACTATCTACTCCATATAAATTCACAAATTATAAATATCACAAAATTATTATTAGGAATATGATTGAAGTTTTTTTGTGTGCATAATAGTGACATCATATTAAAGAATTAATTAGAGAATGTTATAAGTTTTATTTATTGCAGAACTTGCTGATTTCTAACCTAATCTTCTAGCTTTACCTCAGATTATTATATACCTAACTTAAAACTTCTGGAGTATTAAGAGTTCAAGGGGGAAAAAAAAGAGTTCAAGGAATAAAGGAGAGAAACAAGGCTTGGAAAACTGACAAGTTTGTGTCTGACAAAGCATGTTAGAAGGGTTCCACCATGCTTTTTCCCCCTGGTAATAAGCGCATTCTTCTGTTAGCTTTCAGGGTAGGTTGCTTCCTTTTTCCTTTCTTCCAGCCCACCACCATCACCACCACATCATCATCATCATTGTACTCACTGATTCTGCTCATTGTCTGTCTCCTGCTCTGGGCGCAGGTGCTCTTACAGCACCACAAACACAAGGGATCTTTTGTTTTGTTCACTGCTTTTAATCTAGTTTCTAAGGCAGTGTCTGGCACATGATAGGCACTAATATTTGTGGAATTACTACTAATTCATTTTGTCCACTTCTGTCTAGAAGATGATTGGTCTGAGTCTTCTGATACCTTAGTCTCTAAAAACATTATTATAAGCCTTGCATTCCCTATAAAGTGGGAGTCAGTTTTGATCGTGTCAAGAGTTCCATTCATGTTTGAAGGGAGGGGCTCCCAAACAGTTTTAATCTTTAATCCAGATTTAATCTTTAGTCCTTAATCCAGATTTAATCCACTGAACATTTCCTGGTAGAAACAGTAACCAGTAAGTTCAGTAATAATACATAGCTCATATCATGGAATATTTCATATTTAAATGTAGCCTATAAATGAACTACTAAAAATGTAGCTCTTTAAATTTCAGGGTTTGTGTTTTTTTTTTTTTAAGATTTTATTTATTTATTTGACAGATAGATATCACAGGCAGGCAGAGAGAGAGGAGGAAGCAGCTCCCTGCTAAGCAGAGAGCCCAATGTGGGGCTCGATCCCAGGACCAAAGGCAGAGGCTTAAACCCACTGAGCCACTCAGGCGCCCCAATAGTTAAACTATTCTAAAGGTCGGATTCTATTATGTGAAATTTCAGTGATGTGTTGAAATAGAGGAACTTCATCTGGCATTTGGAAACATTTTTTATAATAGTTAATTCTATTTTTTGGAGTAAGATATTTAATTTTTATTTCTTTTCAGCCTTATAAAATGATTTTTAATAAAGTCACAATTTTGCTTCTGTTATTCAGCTTCTCACATGAAAAAGAGCATAAGCTGAATAAAAGTCATCCCATATGTTTTTCTCTTCCACAAATTCACAGTCCCTCATTCACACTCAGCGCTGTGCTGTCCAGAGCCTGTTCAGGTCTCATCTGACCAGACTGAATCTTTGATGCACTCATTTGGAATTATGTATTTAAGACCTACTTGTTCTAACTCCAGAGATAGCAACAATGTGCAAGAAAGACTTACTACCCTTGGGACAGTCTTGATCTTTTCTTCAGTAAAAACTTGCTAGATTGGAAAGTTGGAAAACAATGTGATAAATCATTGGCTGCTGTAGTATTAATAATTGATAAGATTTAATTAATCTATTACTTTTAGAGGGATATTTTCTGTTTTAAAAGGATCTCTGGTGTTAACTCTTTTATTTTTAAGATTTTATTTATTTGAGAGAGAGAGAGCACGAGAGGGGGCAGGGTTAGAGGGAGAAGCAGGCTCCTCACTGATCAGGGAGCCCAATATGGGGCTCCATCCCAGGACTTCAGGGTCATGACCTGAGCCAGAGGCAGTCACGTAACCATCTGAGCCACCCAGGCGCCATGGGGTTAATCACAGAATAAACCTTACCAGTTTGCACAGTTTTGTGTTGGTTAGATTGTCACATTGGTGCAAGAAATTTTGGAGCAGGCCAATCATTTCATACTCTTTTTAGTTTAAAATGAGGCCGTCTAGGGGTCCCTGCGTGGCACAGTCATTAAGCGTCTGCCTTCCGCTCAGGTCATTATCCCAGGGTCCTGGGATCGAGTCCCACATTGGGCTCCCTGCTTGGTGGAAAATCTGCTTCTCCTTCTCCCACTCCCCCTGCTTGTGTTCCCTCTCTTGCTGTCTGTCTGTCTCTCTCTCTCTCTCTCTCTGTCAAATAAGTAAATAAAATTTTTTAAAAATAAAAATAAATAAATAAAATGAGGCCGTCTATACCTGAGACCAATCTTCCCTGTGGGTAGAGTAGAGTAATTCTAGTCTGATTCTTAGGCTCAGGAGGGGATCCACTGTATCTCCTGAGAATCAAAAAGAACAGTGGTCACTTTTTTTTCCCTTCTCAAACTGTCAGACTATAACAGTGGGTTTGTGGAAGCTCTGTGTACTGAAATGTGCAGCTTACAGATGAGAACATATCAGTACTTCATAATATTAAGTTGTTTTATATTGATTACACTGAATAGCTCTACCAAAAAAACAGGGGGAAAAAACTTCGCCAGATTTCCCAATCTCATTACATTTCTTTATGCTTTACCTTTACAATGGAAAAAGTAGACGGAAATATATTTGTCATGAAAATCTTTTGTCATCTGCAATTTGTAGCATGATACAGCTTTTCTGTTTCACTCTTGGCACTTTTTATGCATGTTTTATAGGATAGCTGTTGATCGTTGTTTTGTTATATATTTTGTGTGTGTGTGTGTGTGTGTACATCCTGTGTGTATGTAACTTGGAAAATGAAAAGCATGCTGCTTGGCCTCACTAGTTAATGTGTGATTGTACCTGGTAAACAAACTTTTTTCTTTCAAATTCTGACCATAGAGGGATTGAGCTCTCTTTGCTCTGATGAGCCACCTTCAGAAATTATGACTTCCTCCCTTTTTTCGTCTTCTGAAATGCGTAACACTGACCTTACTATACCACACGGAGAAAAAAGCAGTGTGTTAGGCAGCCAGCCTATTTTAGCCAAAGAAGGAAAAGACTGTTTGACCCTCCTAGATGCGAAAAAAATGGAAAAGCCTCAAGGGACCAATAAAGGCATAGCATGCTCCCCAGTTTCTGTTGCAGAAGGCGTTGAGTATAACCGTCCTTCCATTCCAGCCAGTTTCCCAGAGCGTCCTGCTTTTCTCTCAAAGGAAGTTGGTCTAATGGAACAGCAAATAAATAAAGATCAAGAGTCCAAGAACCCAAATGAGGTAGCAGGAACCGATGATAAAACCGGCTTGGAGGTTGCTGACAAGTTCACTTTGCCTCCAGCCCAGAAACCACTCACCCAGGAGCCTAAGGCACAAGGCGTTTGTACATATTCCTTATCCCCATCTGAACTTTCAGGAGGTGATATTACTGAAAAGGATTCCCCCGAGTCACCATTTGAAGTAATTATTGACAAAGAAGCATTTGACAAAGAATTTAAAGATGCATATAAGGAGAGCACAAATGATTTTGGTAGTTGGGCAGTGCACGTTGATAAAGAATCGTCTGCAGACATTTTGTTGGAGTCTAATGACAAATTATTTCCGCTGAGAAGTAAAGAGGCAGGGCGCTACCCAACTTCTGCGTTACTCACTAGACAGTTTTCGCACACAACTGCAGCGCTGGAAGAAGTGTCTAGATGTGTGAATGATATACATAACTTTACTAATGAAATACTGACTTGGGATTTGGTTCCCCAAGCAAAAGAAGAGAGCAAGAAATCTGATTACATCACAAAAACTACAGGACTTGATAGGAGTGAATATAATTCAGAAATCCCAGTTGTAAATCTTAAAACTAACGCTCACCAGAAATTTCCCATTTGTTCTATTAATGGGAGCGCTCCCATCAAATCAGCAAGTGACTGGGCACCGACCTCTCTCCCACAAGAAAATGCTGTCATTGAAAAACATATGCCAGACTGTCTCCATTCCGCAAAGGAAATTAGTATCAAAGGCGTGGGAGGCAGTGTGCAGAAAGAAGATAATACGCTTTCAGAGTTACCTAGATCGCCTCTTGAGAAAGGTGTCTCTTTGGGTTCTGGAGTGGCCACTGTGAAAGTGGTCTTACCTGACGGCCACCTAAAAGGTGACGTGAACTGGCAGAGCTCTATGTTAGCAGAAGCCACAGAGGCTGATAGTTCTGGTGAGTCTGATGACACAGTAATAGAGGACGTCCCAACCAATATTTCATTTGAAAGTAACAAAGTTCAGGCTGAAAAACCTGTTTCCGTTGCAAGCACTATTGTAAAAAGAGATGAAAGAGAAATCGAAGAGGTTGTCGGTGGCAGCAGGGAAAGTAAAACATGTGAAACCTTTGAAGGGCCAGTCAGTGGCTCTGAGGCAGCACAAGTTCAGCCTGATAGTCTTGAAAGGAGTGCAACTGGGGAGGCGGTACGTTCCCAAGTACCTGATCGGAATGGCATGTCGGGAGACGTGGGGCAGTCAGGCAGCATAAGCGAAGTTGCTCCTGAAAAGCCCGTTGCAACTGAGAAGCCCAAACTTCCTTCAGTTCTGTCTCCAAGTGTTCTTAAGGAGAGAGAATTCTCATTACATGTGACAACGTCTGCCTGTTTGGAGTCAGTACATGAAAAAAGTGTTAAAAATGCAGATGATTCTTCCCCAGAGGACCTGATAGCAGCCTTTACAGAAACCAGAGTGGAAGGAATTGCAGATAAACGTGCAGGAAATGCCTTTCAGGCAACATCAGAAAAGACTTCGGACTTTAAAGCAACTCTTGCTTTGGAAGCCTTGCATGAAACTGAATCAGGTGATTCTGAAATTAAAGACGTAACAAGCAAACACCCTGAACAAAGCAGAGAGACTAACGACGGAAGTACGGTTCTGGATGTTTTCCCTGCCCAAGGTACTCCAGCAGCATCTCTTGACTTAGAACAGGAACAGCTCACAATCAAAGCTCTTAAGGAGCTGAGTGAAAGGAAGGTTGAGAAGTCAGCTTCTGTACCGGGTAGTGCAGAATCTCCTCCTGAAGAAGTATCCAAGCAGATTTTCACATGTGATCCAGAATCTTCTTGGCTTCAGAGATCGTCTGATGTCCTAGAACACACAGAAGTTAATGCTGGATCTGATCTTGGGGTTTCCAAGAAGCCCACAATTAGCAAAGAAACCATTAGGGTAGATACTATTTCGAGCCTTAGTATGACTGAAGTGGTAAACAAGCAAGTCCTAGCAAGACTTCTCACAGACTTCTCAGGTAATCATTTACATTAGAAATACTGCATGTGATTAATTCTGCTGTGGTTGATTACTTATTAGAGTGTCATCTGATTTTATGTCACCAAAATTATGGCTAGAATAAAAACAACACTGCATAATGGGGAAAGGTAGAATTTTTTGTGTGGTTGCCTTGATTGGTCTCTCTTATACAAAAATTTCCCAAAGCAGTAGACCACTTTTTAATACTCTCCTTAAAACATTTTTTATGTTCCAGTTTTTTTACCCCCCTCAAGGTTCTCCTTTCCTTACAGGTTGGCCCTAGAGCAGTTGCTGCGTTAAGAATATCCTTAGACATTTATTTATTTAGAAAGCTTGCTTTTAAATCTCCATAATAGTAGAACTGCTTGTTACCACTTGGGTTTTTGGCTGTGGACCTTGTGAAATCTATTTAGCAATCAAAGATCAAGGAATTCCAGCTGGGAACGACAGCAAATGAAACTTTTAATTAATGTGATCTTATACTACAGAGATTTTACACTCTGAAAGTAGGTAACCAGTAATGTATTATAGTACTGTTTCATGAGTATTGCATAAGAGAAGTCATGCATTCTTCTACTTTGGACCTTACTGAATACCCTTTAGGCCAAATTTATTGTGTGGTACTGGAAGCCCTTCCCGTTGTCTTGTCTGTTTATTTGAATGATTCCTTTTCTTGAAATCAGCATTTAGTTAAATTACTGCAAATGCTGTCTGTTCTGGGATCTTGGAAGGTGTAAGCAGAAAAGGATATGTAAAGGCTTCCAAAAGGGACCCGCAACCTCTATGTTGTGCAGTCACTCTTAGGTGCTACGTAGGGATCTGTGGTTTTGCAGGCTTCTCTGACAGTGGATCCCTCTTTTCGAATGAAATGATATACAGAGTTATACTATTTAAAATAAAAATAAGATTTTTTTGTTGGCATAAACTTATAAAAGTGATTATACCACCCCCACCCCCCGCATAAACATTGTATTTTGCATAGAATGGGGAGGAGGTCCAGCCCTTAGCGACCACTGACTGTTCTATCCTGGTGGCAGCCAGAGCACTGCTCAGCTCCCCCTACTGGGGTGTCTGTCAAGAGCTTGTCCTTCGCCAGTGTGATGTGCCTCATTAGGTGCCCATGCCCTCAGCGTTGCCTTGGCTTGCTCATGTTCTCTGTCACCTGTGGCCCTGGTTGAGGTACATGACTGGGGGGGGGGTCTCCAGAGCCATGGCCGCTGCCCTTCAGCTGCGGCACCTTTACCTTTTATTTCCTTACTGAAGACCACAGGCAGATTACTTAGTCTTTCTAAATTTTAATCTTTAAAATAGAGATAATCGTGCTTACCTTATGATATTGTGGGGATCAAATGTGGACATGCAAGTGATGCAGTGCTTAGCACATAATAAATACTCATTTAACACAAAGTACAGGACCTGGCATGTGGTAGGTACTGGGTAATTATTTGTTAATTGTGAGTGAATTGTTCAGTATCAGTGAAAACATTGAGACTGTTTTATAAACTGAAAAATTTGAAGAAGCAGTGAAGGATGACTGTTACTCTTCTAGTAATTGAAGATCGCTGAGCTTGGATAGAGGAGTGCTGAGTTTTCATTGTTGCTTTATAGCTTCTAGAAGGCTTTGAGCAGTTAAGTGTATTACCTTTTGGGGCCTCAGTTTCCTTCTCCATAAAGTGAGGATGTTTCAGGAAATGATCTTCAATATAATTTTCATAATGTGACTCTGACTCTGGTATATTCTAGGTTTCTTTGTAAATTGTTGTCATAATTCTCACAGGTTGTTCTTTTGAGTGATAAGGCATATGGGAATTAGGCTACAAGAATTTCAGTGTCTAATTTTGGCAAATTCCTGCTTTAGCGTGACCTCAGATAACTCACCTAACTGGTTTGGCATCTTCCTTTGTTAATATGGTAATAATTATTTTGCTCTGCTTTATGATGTTGTAGTAAACAAAGTACTGTGTAAATACTAATTATTAGTAATTCTTAACCGAGTTATTTAATCTATTGTGAGAGGTGAAAAGGGCTATGGAAGCTTAGGATATTTGTCGCTGGCCAAATTCTATCATTAGTAGACATTTTTAGATGCTAATTAAACACCAGTATAATTAGACCAAGAAGCTAAAGGGCTTTCCTTTGCAGACTTCAAAATAGAAAACCTTTTTAAGTTGTCTGTCTTTATGACTAAATCTTTTAAAATATAACTACTTCAGCAAAATACATCAGTCTCTAGTTCTGAGTAGTAAATCTGAATAGTCTTGCCTTTAAAGTAAAACCTGTTCTGTAATTATGTTCTGCCTGAAATTATGGGGAAAATAGGCAAAAGAAACAATGAAAAATAATAATGGGGGTTTTTTTTGCTGTCTTATGGGATATTGTGTACAAGTTTGTAATGAAGCATACACTTCATTTCCTTTATGATGCTACTATATATATATATATAATTCAATAATTATGGTATGATCTATGGTATAACGAATCATTTGGGGAAAATTTAGATCCTTGCTCATATACCTAACTTGGTGAAGACAGGTTTTTGGATTTTAGTATCCAGATTGGCAAGAATACAAGGAAATAGGCAGGTAGATATTTTGGTGATAGGTAGATGTAAGTTTTTACAACTTTTCTGGAAGGCATTTTGGCAGTATGTAACAGAGTCCTAGAACTGATCTAGCAGTTTTGTTTCTAGGAATTTATTCTAGGGGAAAAAAAATTATGTACAAAAACAACTGCAAAGTTGTGGAAGTTTTTGTTTTTTGGGAGGTTTTGGGCTTATTTATTTATTTATTTATTTTAGACTTTATTTATTTTGGGGCACCTGGGTGCTTCAGTCATTAAGCCTTTGCCTTTGGCTTGTGTCATGGTTCCAGGGTCTTGGGATCAAGCCCTGCATCAGGCTCTCTGCACAGTGGGAGGCCCACTCCTGCTTGTGTTCCCTGTCTCGCTCTCTTTCCAAATAAATAAATAAATAAATAAATTTTTAAAAAAGATTTTATTTACTTAGAGAGCTCTAGCAGAGGAAGAGGGAGAGAGAGAATCTTTTCTTTTTTTTACTTTTTAAAATTTTTAAAATTTTATTAACAATGTATTTTTATTAACATATAATTTTATTAACATGTATTATATGTATTATACATTACATATAATGTAATATAATATCTGATTAAAATATAATGTATTATGCATATATACATATAATGTATAATGTGCTTTTTAAATTTTTATTTTTATTAACATATATAATATTTATTTTTATTAGCATATAATATATAGCCCCAGGGTACAGGTCTGTGAATTGCCAGTTTTACACACTTCACAGCACTCATTATAGCACATACCATCCCCAGTGTCCATAACCCAACCACCCTCTCCCTACCCCTGGCAGCCCTCAGTTTGTTTTGTGAGATTAAGAGTCTCTTATGGTTTGTCTCCCTCCTGATCCCATCCTGTTTCATTTATTCTTTTCCTACCCCCCAAACCTCCCACATTGCCTCTCAACTTCCTCATATCAGGGAGATCATATGATAGTTGTCTTTCTCTGATTGACTTTTCGCTAAGCATAATACCATCTAGTTCCATCCACATCGTCACAAATGGCAAGATTTCATTTCTTTTGATGGCTGCATAGTATTCCATTGTGTGTGTGTATACATATATATGTGTGTGTGTGTATGTATACACATACCACTTCTTCTCTATCCATTCACCTGTTGATAGACAACTAGGTTCTTTCCATCGTTTGGCTGTTGTGGACATTGCTGCTATAAACATTCAGGTGCACATGCCCCTTTGGATCACTACATTTGTATCTTTAGGGTAAATACCCAGTAGTGCCATTGCTGGGTTGTAGGGTGGCTCTATTTTCAACTTTTTGAGGGACTTCCATGCTGTTTTCCAGACCAGTTGCCCCAGGTTGCATTCCCACCAACAATGTAGGAGGGTTCCCCTTGGGAGAGAGAGAATCATTTTTTTTTTTTTAAGATTTTATTTATTTATTTGACAGACAGAGATCACAAGTAGGCAGAGGCAGGCAGAGAGAGAGGAGGAAGCAGGCTCCCTGTTGAGCAGAGAGCCCGATGCAGGACTCGATCCCAAGACCCTGAGATCATGACCTGAGCCGAAGGCAGCGGCTTAACCCACTGAGCCACCCAGGCGCCCCGGGAGAGAGAATCTTAAGCAGGCTCCACACCTGGCATGGAGCCAGTATTGGGGCTAGATCTCATGAGCCTGAGATCACAACCTGAGCCAAAATAGGGTCAGATGCTTGGGATGCCTGGGTGGCTCAGTCAGTCTGCCTTCCGCTCAGGTAATGATATCAGGTCGTGGGATCAAGCCACACATCGGGCTCTGTGCTCAGCAGGGAATCTGCTTCTACTCCTATATTCTCCCCCTCTCTCTCTTTCTCAAATAAATAAATTAAATCTTTAAAAAAAAAAAGATGCTGGGCGCCTGGGTGGCTCAGTGGGTTGAGCCGCTGCCTTCAGCTCAGGTCATGATCTCAGGGTCCTGGGATCGAGTCCCGCATCGGGCTC
>NC_081557.1:8053160-8104019 GCF_022355385.1 Mustela nigripes | reverse complement strand
GCTTCAGCTCAGGTCATGATCTCAGGGTCCTGGGATCGAGTCCCGCATCGGGCTCTCTGCTCAACAGGGAGCCTGCTTCCTCCTCTCTCTCTCTCTGCCTACTTGTGATTTCTCTCTGTCAAATAAATAAATAAAATCTTTAAAAAAATAAAAAAATAAAAAAATAAAAAAAAAAGATGCTTAACCACCTGAACCACTCAGGCACCCTTCAAAGATGTTTTTATAGTGCTCCTTAAAATATTGGCAGGTTTATTGGTCAGTGTCTTACGACCTATCTGTGCAAATATTATGCAGCCATTGGAGTTGTTAAAGGTTGGTTTGTTTTTTTTTTTAAGAAATGGAAAAAATTTTAAAGGTATGGAAAGATATACACTAATATTTCTATATGTATAATTAACTTCTGTGAATTAACATTAATGGTCATATTTGCTTCCAAACTAAAGAACACTTTGATTACCACCTGACCCACTTAATTCCCTCTTCCCTTCCCCAGAGGTAACCACCATCATGGAGCTGATAAATCCTTCTAGCTTGTTGTAAATGTATGTGAATGGAGTATTGTTTAGTGTTTTCAGACCTTTATTAATATCATCTCTTTTTTTAAAAAAATATTTATTTGACAGATAGAGATCACAAATAGGCAGAGAGGCAGGCGGTGGGAGGGGGGGACAGGCAGGCTCCCTGCTGAGCAGAGAGCCCGATGTAGTGTTTGAATCCAGGACCCTGAGATCATGACCTGAGCCGAAGGCAGAGGCTCAAGCCACTGAGCAACCCAGGTGCCCCTAATATTACCATCTTTGTTATGCAACTTGTTTCATTCGACATTAGGGTATTTTCTTAACTCTTTCATATTGAAATATATAAAATTTGAATGAAGTGAATAATTTATTCATTTTAACAGCTATGTGTAGTAATCATTTTATCTATGTTATTTCCCTTTTGATTAGGATGTGGGTTATTTTCCATTTTTTACACTTAGACACAGAGATGAAATTAACATCTTTATAATTGTCTGATTTTACACATACACAGATATTTCTCTAGGGTTAGAGTGCCACCACTTACTAATTTAACTTCTAGGTATGTGCGTTATTTTTTTTTCTTAAAGATTTTATTTATTTATTTGACAGACAGAGATCACAATTAGGCAGGGAGAGAGGTGGGGGAAACAGGTTCCCCGCTGACCAGGGAGTCCAGTGTGAGGCTTGATCTCAGGACCCTGAGATCATGACCCGAGCCGAAGGCAGAGGCTTAACCCACTGAGCCACCCAGGCGCCCCTCACAATTTTTTGTTTTTAAGTCCTCTCTACACCCAGTGTGGGTTCAAACTTACAACCCCAGGATCAAGTCACACACTGTACTGACTGAGCCAGCCAGGTATCACCTGATGTTCATAATTTATTAATAAAAATTGTATTATTGAACACCTAGCAGAACTTTTATCATATATATGATGAATGATTACAGTAAGAAGACACATGTTAGAAAAGAAAGTATTCAGAATAATTATTAAAAGAATCTAGGGGCGCCTGGGTTGCTCAGTGGATTAAGCCGCTGCCTTCGGCTCGGGTCATGATCTCAGGGTCCTTGGATCGAGTCCCACATCGGGCTCTCTGCTCAGCGGGGAGCCTGCTTCCTCCTCTCTCTCTCTGCCTGCCTCTCAGCCTACTTGTGATCTCTCTCTGTCAAATAAATAAAATCTTAAAAAAAAAAAAAAGTGAATCTAGGGGTACCTGTGTGGCTCAGTTGTTGAAGTGTCTGCCTTCCACTCAGGTCATGATCTCAGCATCCTGGGATCCGAGCTCTTCATCAAGCTCCCCTCTTCAGCAGGAAGCCTACTTTTCCCTCTCCAGCTCCCCCTTGCTCGTGTTCCCTCTCTCATTGTCTCTCTGTCTGTCAAATAAATAAATAAAATCTTTAAAAAAAAAAATGAATCTAGGGGTGCCTGGGTGGCTCCGTCAGTTAGTTAATTGACTCTTGATTTTAGCTCAGGTCACGATTTCAGGGTCATGAGATTAAACCCTTCATGGGCTCCATGCTGAGCGGGGAGTCTGCTTAAGATCTCTCTCTTCCTCTCTGTCTGCTCCCTTCCCCACTCACACATGCACACATGCTCTCTTTTTACTTATATTTATTTTTATTTTTTTTATTTAAGATTTCATTTACTTGACAGAGAACAAGTCAGCACGAGCAAGGGGAGCAGCATGCAGAGGGGGAGGGAGAAACAGGCTCTCTGCAGAGCAGGGGGCCCGACCGGGGTTCAGTCCCAAGATCCTGGGATCATGACGTGAGCCGAAGGCACATACTTAACCGACTGAGCCACGCAGGTGCCCCCTCTCTCTTTTTGAAAAAGAAAAGTGAGGGACGCCTGGGTGGCTCAGTTGGTTAAGCGGCTGCCTTCGGCTCAGGTCATGATCCCAGCATCCTGGGATCGAGTCCCACATCGGGCTCCTTGCTTGGCAGGGAGCCTGCTTCTCCCTCTGCCTCTGCCTGCCTCTCTGTCTGCCTGTGCTTGCTCGTTCTCTCTCCATCACTGACAAATAAATAAATAAATAATCTTAAAAAAAAAATTTAAAAAAAAAAAAAGAAAAAGAAAAGTGAACCTATACTGGCGTGCTTGGCTGCTTAGAAGAAGCACGTGACTTTTTTGATTTTGGAGACATAAGATTGAGCCCCATGTTGGGTGTAGAGATTATTGAAGAAAACTTTTAAAAACTTTTATTTTAGATTTATTTGTATATCCACACACAGTGAAGCTGAAGGAAATTTGTAGAACAGTCACATCACGATGGGTTTTCTTGTAGTATGGTCAAGTAAACTTTGCTGGAACTGACCTTTCTTGCATATAACTATACATTTTGGACAAAATTGGAAGAGAAAAAAAGACCTGAAGGCACTGGAAAATGAACAAAAGCAGGCAGCTTCTGAAAAGGAACTGACCCTTTTAAGAAGAAACAGCATGGAATGTGTTTTCCATTTTAACTGCTTTTAGCCAGACAACAGGCTGAAGTTCGCACCTGGCAGGTTGGTTAAAACTTTCATAGAAAACTTGTAAGAGGACAGAATTTGGGTCAGCCACAACCATTCAGCCACTGGAAAGGTTTGGAGGAGTGCTGGAAAGGAGAGATCTAGAGAGTGAGAACCTAAAATTCTGTATACATATTCTCTATACACCTCTGTTTAACCCTTGAACTATACACGCGCATGGAAGACTACAAGCAGCTCAGCTAAAGAGAAAAGAAGGGAACTAAGTGATGCCCAAGAGGCAAGAGTTTGCAGTTTGAGTCCAGCCAAATTTAACTGCATGCTGAGAGATATATAAGCACTTTCCAGAAGAATATAACAGAGCCCATTATGTACAACATAATATTCACAGTGTCCAAGATAAGTGCAAAACCACACCTTTTAAAAACTAGGAAGATACGACCCAAACTGAAAAAAGAAAGAAAAAAGACAAGCAACAGAAACCAACTTCATTTGTTGGGATTCGGAAATGGGTTTTAAGGCAGCTATTCTGATGAAATAAAGGAAGGTACACTTGTACTGAAGGAAAAGAAAGGAAATCTCAGTTGAGAAATAGCGCCAAGAAGGAGCCAAGTGGGAACTATAGAAGTGTAAAGTACGGCAGCTAAAATTAAAATTCACCAAGTGGTCTAATACAAACAAAATGGAGACCACAAAGGGAAAAGTCAGTGAATTGTTGATAAATGAGCTGAAAATCATCCAACCTGAAGAACAGAAAGAAAAATCCATTACTGAACCTCAGGGACCTTTGGGACATTATTTATAAGATCTAACTCACAACTGGAAGTTTCAGAAGGAGAGGAAAATTGAGAGACACAGAAACATATTTGTTGATAGAATACTTTAAAAACTCTCAGGTTTATAAAAAACACATTTGCTGTTTAAAGAAGCTTAGTGACACCTACTGGGATAAGGACAAAGGAAAAAACATACCTTGGTACATATGTCAGGGGTCCCCAAGACCACTTCAGGCTCAGTTATTTGCTATAAGGACTTAGAGGATTCAGAAACTGTTAGGCTTAGAGTTACCAGGTTATTGCAACAAAAGGACATATTAGAATTGGCAAAGGGAAAGGCATGGGATACAGTCCAGGAGAAACCAGGTGCAGGCTTCCAGGTGTCCAGTGGATTCACACAGAGATGCCTTTAATTTTCCCATCAGTGATGTGACAGCATGTGTGGCGTTGCCAATATGGGAAGCTCACTCGGTGTTTGGTGTCCAGAATGCCATGCAGTGCCCACATGACTGACCTCGGCTACTCAGACCCCCCAGAGCAAAAACAGATGTTTGCCATAAATCATATTGTTAGGGCAGACTTACCTGATCATACTGGTGCAGCATGGCTCAAGTCCTCAGGCGTACAAAAACACTTAGCAGCCAGAATATCTCAAGGGCTCAGAGTTCATGTCCCAGCTACCAGCCAGGGGCCAGTCCTAAAGACAGACCTTGGCCTGTGCAGGGTTTGAGCATTTCTGGCCTATTGAGTTAACCCTTTCCTACACGGTATTGTTTTTAAATTACTGAAGCCAAAGGTAAGGAGAAAATACTAGAAGTAGCTAGACAACGATGATACGTAAAAGGGAGACAATAATTAGAGTTAGCTTCTTACCAGCAACCACAAGTGCCAGAAGACAGGGAAATAACGTAAAGTGCCAAACAGGGGAAAAAAATTGTTGACCCAGATCTCTCTGTTGGACAAAAATACCCTGCAAGAATGAAGGCAAAAGAAAGACATTATAAGATGAAAGAAAACTAAGTTGTCACTGCACTGTAAGAAACACTAAAGTTCTTCAGATTAAAGCTAATTGACGCCAAATAGAAACTCAGACCATCAGGAAGAAAGAGCATTAGAAATGCTAAGTATCTGAAACAATATTAAATTTTTATTTTCTCAGGGTGCCTGCTGGCTCAGGCCGTAGAGCATGACTCTTGAGCTTGGGGTTGGGAGTTCGAGCCCCACATTGGGTGTAGAACTTACCTTAAAAGAGGCGGGGACCTGTGTGGCTCAGTGGGTTAAGCTCCTGACTCCTGGTTTTTGGGTCAGGTCATGATCTCGGTCCTGAGATTGAGCCCCACCCTTATCGGGCCCCACACTGAGCATGGAGCTTGCTTAATTAAGATTCTCTCCCTTTCACCCTCCCTCAACCTTGCTGCTCAGGCACACTTTCTCAAAAAAGGGGGCAGGGGAGACCTAAGTCAATTCTGTCATTATGTTAGTAGACTAAAACACTACAATCAGTAGAGTGGCAGACTACCTAAAACTGCTAGACCCAACATATCCTGACTATAAAAGGTGCACGATAAAGACACTGATAGGTAAAAAATAAACAAATGGAAAAATATATACCAAAAATATATATAAATGAATACCATGCAAAAGTTAAGCGTAACAACAAAGGGTGTTACCAGAAATTTAAAGTGATATGTTGTCATGATGAAAGGTCTCAAGAAATCTTATAGTCATAAAGGTGTATGTGCCTAGTAACAGCTTCAAAATACGTGAAGCAAAAATTTACGGAATTAAACAGGCACTTTTAAAATCATAATTGGAGATTGTAATACCTTTGTCAGCAGTTGATAGACCCACCCACACATGTGCGTACACACACTGAGCACAAAATCAACCACTTTGACCTAGATGGTATTTATAGAGGACTATTCTACAATGGCAGGATACACACTCTTTTGCAATTAGACAAGAAATACATTTACCATATGCTAGACCATTAAAAAAAAAAAGTAAATTTAAAAGATTAAAAACATTTAAAAGATTAAAAACCCAGGGCGCCTGGGTGGCTCAGTGGGTTAAAGCCTCTGCCTTCGGCTCGGGTTGTGATCCTGGGGTCCTGGGATCGAGCCCCACATCGGGCTCTCTGCTCCATGGGGAGTGTGCTTCCTCCTCTCTCTCTGCCTTGCCTCTCTGCCTACTTGTGATCTCTCTCTGTCAAATAAATAAATAAAATCTTTTAAAAAGTTATTAAAAAAACCCATACAAAATATGTCCTAAGACCATAATGAAATCAGATTTCTTTTTAATATTTTATTTATTTACTTGACAGAGATCACAAGTAGGCAGAGAGGCAAGCAGAGAAAGAGAGAGGAGGAAGCAGGCTCCCTGCAGAGCAGAGAGCCCAATGCGGGACTCAATCCCAGGACCCTGAGATCATGACCTGAGCCAAAGGCAGAGGCTTAACCCACTGAGCCACCCAGGTGCCCTGAAATTAGGTTTTGAAGCAATAAAAATAAGATACTAAGAAAATTCCTAAGCATATGGAAGTTTAGCAAGCTGCTTCACATAATGTGTAGCTCGAAGAAGTTGCAGGAAAATAATTTTGATGTTTTAAACTGAATGACAGTGAAAATGCAGTATATCAAACTTTAGGAATGTAATGCTGAAAGGGAAATTTATATAGATAGCTTTGAATGCTTACATTAGAAAAGAAAAAATCGGGGCGCCTGGGTGGCTCAGTGGGTTGGGCCGCTGCCTTCAGCTCAGGTCGTGATCTCGGGGTCCTGGGATCGAGTCCCACATCAGGCTCTCTGCTCAGCGGGGAGCCTGCTTCCTCCTCTCTCTCTCTCTCTGCCTGCCTCTCTGCCTACTTGTGATCTCTCTCTGTCAAATAAATAAATAAAATCTTAAAAAGAAAAGAAAAGAAAAGAAAAAATCTACATTCAGTGGTCTAGGGTTTCAACTTAAGAACTTAGAAAAAGGGGCCCCTGGCTGGCTCAGTCTGTAGAGCGTGCAGCTCTTAGATCTCAGGGCTTTAAGTTGGAGCTCCCTGTTGGGTATAGAGATTCCTTAAAAATAGTGTTTCAAAAGAAAAAGTCTTTTCAAAAACTAGAAAAAGAAGTGCAAAGTAAATCCACAGTAATAGAACGATATTAAAAATAAGCACAGAAATCAAGGGAATAAAGAACAATTAACAAGGCCAAAATTTGATGCCTAGAAAAGATAAGCAAAATTGATTTCTTGATTAATCAAGAAGAGAACCAGAATACCAATATCAAGCATGAAAAAGGGGTTACTACTTCAGATACTATGGATATTAAGAGGATAATAGAATATTATGAACAACTTCATGCCAATAAACTTATCAACTTTGATGAAATGAACAAACTCCTTGAAAATACAACTTATTGAAACTTAACACAATTTCTGTTAAATTAATTTTCAAAAATCTCTCACACAAAAACGTTCAAGTCCAGGGTTTTACTGGCACTCTAAGGAAAAAAGAGGAGAGAACACTTTGTAACTCTTAGACAAGAATGTAATAATACTGAAACTGGATGAAGACAATGCAAAGAAAATTATAGACTAATACCCCCATGAGCATAAGATGAGAAATCCTTCACAAAATATTAGCAAATCAAATCAGCCATGTATCTAAAGGTTAATGCCCCTTGGCTAAGTACAGTTTGTTCCAGGAATACAAGCTTAAGACCGTAGAATCAATCAGTGTAATTCACCACATTAATATAATAGAAAAACTGACTATTTCAGTCACTACAGAGAAGGCATTTGAAAATGCTCAACATCCTTTTTCTGATTAAAAAAAAAAATTTTTTTTCAGCCAGCTAGGAATAGAAGGTAATCTCCTCAGTCTAATACATGATATTTATTTAAAACTCGGCTGACATCTGGGGCGCCTGGGTGGCTCTTGACTCTCATGGTACAGAGGTTGCCAAGAAGATGGCGCTAGAGCTAAGGGAGATGAGAAAATGAAACTTTCAAACAGTAACATCAAAAGCATAAGATAGTAATAAATTTAACAAAATAATGTGTAAGTCAGTCCTCTGTACTCAAAACTGCAGAGAGAAGCTTAACTGTCTGAAAGGAAAGCTCTGCTATGCTTATGGATTGGAAGCCTCATTATTGTTAAGATGTCAGTCCTACCCAGATTCATCAATGGATTCAATTGAAAATCCCAGAAGAATTTTTTTCTGTAGAAATTGATAGGCTCATTCCAAAATGTCTTTGGAAATACACACAACCTAGAAAATCCAAATCGATTTTGAAAAAGAACAGTTGAGGACTTGGAATACTCACTTCAAGACTTAAAATTCCAGTAATAAAGACATTGTGGTACTTGCAAAGGAGTCAACAAATAGATCTAAGAAACAGAGGATTCAGAAGTAACTTACCACAAATTCAGTAACTTGTTTAAATCAGCACTTCAGTTACCTTGGAATATTCATGGATCAGAAGGCTGGGCACAGGTTAGCTGAAATTAAGTGTGCTCTGAAAATACCAGGTGTGAACAGGATTGTGATCTAATCGGAGACTTGGATTATTGGCAGAGTTCAATGCCTGGAGGCTGTAGGACCAATCCCCCCATTTTCTTGCTTGCTGGCTGTGGGCTGGGATTGTATTCCACCTATAGTCTCATAAGCCTTTCCTAACATGGTAGTGTGCTTCTTCAAAGCTATCAGGAGAATTTCTCTCAAGTCTACTACCAGATCTTACATAACAGGACAAGTGACTACTGTCCTATCAGATTCACAAGCCCTGCTCACTTTGGAGGCAGGAGGACCTGCACACCAGTCAGCAGGGGTCTCGGGAGCCATCTTCGCATTCTGCCTTCCGCAGTCCCTACTTCACATGATATGCAAAAATAAATTTAAAATGCATCAGAGACCTGAATACAAAAACTAAAACCACAAAACTTTCAGAAGAAAGCATAGAATATCTTCATGAATTGGGGGCTTAGGCAAAAGTTTTTTACACCATAGAACGCACTAGCCATAAAAAAAAAACTCATTTAAAAATTCGATAAATTGGACTTTGTCAAAATTAAAATCTGCTAATTAAACGATGCCACTAATAGGCAAAGCATTGACTAAGAGAAAGTATTTACAGAACGTGTCTGATGAAGGACTAGCATCTAGGAAATATTAACTACATTTCAACAGTAAAAGGACAAACAACACAAACTGAGCAGAAAAGATTCTGACATCTCACAGAAGAAGAACAAATGACCAGTAATCCAATAAAAATGTGTTCAACAATGGAGTCTTCCCAGAATTAAAATCAAAATAACATTGCTGTACATCCATCCAAATGGCTGAATAAAAGACTGACAACACCTAATGTTAAGTTGTGGAACAACTTAAATGCTCATGAATTACTGGTAAGAAGGTAAAATACTCCTGAGAAAGGTTGGTCAGTTTCTTAGAGGATTAAACATGCCCTATGACCTTGTAACTCCACTATGGAGAGATGGAAATGTGTTCGTACAACAACTTGTTATGTTCATAGTTTTAATCGTCATAGCTCAAAACTGGAAATAGTGAGTTGTCCATCAGCATGGGAGTATAGAACCTGTGATATAGCCTGCAGCAGTATTCATGATTCTCAGAAATTATGCCCAGTGAAAGAAGCAATACAAGAAATTCATACTACAGGATTCCATTTAGGTGAAACTATAGAAAAAGCACACTGGGGCACCTAGGTGGCTCAGTGGGTTAAAGTGTCTGCCTTTGGCTCAGGTCATGATCCCAGGGTCCTGGGATCAAGCCCCATTATCCGGCTCTCTGCTCAGTGGGGAGCCTGCTTCCTGCCTCTCTGCCTACTTGTGATATCTGTCAAATAAATAAATAAAATCTTCTAAAAAAAAAAGAAAAAACTGCTCTATGTGGGAAAAAAACCAATTACTTCTTGGGATGTTGGCTAGGAAGGAACATGAGGAAACTTTTGGGGGTAATGATGATAATCTGTATTTTTATGGAGTTACATAGGTGTATTGTCTTCAGAGTCAGTGAGTGTATTGTGTATTTCCATGTATACAGATTTTAACGTCAAAAGGAAAAGAGTAAACATTGCACTTCAGTTGGAACTGGAGTAGATTTCCTCTTGGTGATTTACTTTTAAATACATTTCTGAAAAATGAAATGGACTCATGGACAGATACGAGGGATAGTATGTAATTGCATACAGGTTTCCCCTACTATCCAAAAGTAGGGCATTCCTATGAAACCTTTGATGAGCCAAAACGAAAAGTGAAGATTATCCCCCCCCCTTTTCCAAGAGTTCACATTAAGCCACTTTGCTCTTATGAAAGACTACGTCAGTACCAATTTTTGCCTACTGAAAGAATCCAAAGAGGATTTTTGCTTTTATGAAAAAAGCCATGAGCATGCCAGTGTAGGTTTTTTTTTTAAAAGCAAAGTGGCTTAATGTGAACCTTGGGGAAGCAAGGGATACCTGTGTCGTAAAACATCAGGAAATAGTGGTGATGGTTGCACAGCAATGCGCATGTGCTTAACATCACTGAGTTGAATACTTGAAAATGGCTAGATAGTAAATTTTATGTTACGTGTATTTTACCATGATTAAAAAAAAAAAGGAATATGGTAAATGTAAGTAGTGTTTATATGGGGTGTTCACTCTGAAGTCATCACCTTTGCAATATGGTGGGGGGAAATAAAGCAGAGGGAAGAGACAAGCTTTTCCAGTTATTAAATAGATTTGTATTATTTCCGTGGGGGAAACACTCAGTAGAGCTGCTGGGGAAATGGAGAGAATGAGATCTCAAAAGTCAGGGGTATGTGTATGACCTAACACTTTATTTTATTTTTAAAATTTCTTTTGCTTATTACTGATAAAGATTTTAGAGATCGCCAGCTTTTTTAAAAGATTTTATTTATTTATTTGACAGAGATCACAAGTAGGCAGAGAGGCAGGCAGAGAGAGAGGAAGGGAAGCAGGCTCCCTGCTGAGCAGAGAGCCCGATGCGGGGCTCGATCCCAGGACCCTGAGATCAGGACCTGAGCCAAAGGCAGTGGCTTTAACCCACTGAGCCACCCAGGTGCCCCGATTGCCAGCTTTTATAGAAGATAATTGTATGTCCTATAGAAGTCTGAAGCTACAGCACTTAACCTCTATTGCTTACCTGATTACCAAAGACATGTACAAGTATACCAGTAACTACAGCAGAAATAGAGTGCCATGACCTGATTAGCATGGAAGGCAGAATTAGAAATAAATGTGTGCAGAAGGCATAAAATTACTTTTTAAATTTGATTTGGCTTTCACCATTATTAGTAATTAACTAATGCTTTGTTCAGTTTTAGATTGGGTCTGGTGTTTTTTGCAGGCTTAAGTTCAGACTTTTCTTAATTGGAGAATTTAGGAATTGTCTAACATGTGCGAAGAACCAGCCACATCTGAAAGGAAGGAAAAAAGGACAAAACACTAAAATCAGAGTTCTGTGTCTGTTCCATCGTGATTCATCACTACATTTTTTTTTTAAGATTTTATTTATTTATTTGACAGAGATCACAAGTAGGCAAAGAGGCAGGCAGAGAGAGTGGGAGAGTGAGCAGAGAGCCCGATGTGGGGCTTGATCCCAGGACGCTGGGATTATGACCTGAGCTGAAGGCAGAGGCTTAACCCACTGAGCCACCCAGGCACCCCAACCACTACATTTATTATTTTTATTTTTTATTTTTTTAAAGATTTTATTTATTTATTTGACAGAGAGATCACAAGTAGGCAGAGAGGCAGGTAGAGAGAGAAAGAGGAGGAAGCAGGCTCCCTGCTGAGCAGAGAGCCCGATGCGGGACTCGATCCCAGGACCCTGAGTTCGTGACCTGAGCCGAAGGCAGCGGCTTAACCCACTGAGCCACCCAGGCACCCCATTTATTATTTTTAATTATATTCTTTAGATAAGTTCAAAAGTTACATTTTCAGATCCACCTAGCGATTTTGGGTGGAGAGGTAGTCAATGCTGTTTTGTGCTGTGCGCTTTATAAATCTGAAATCAAGGGCAAAGGGAATGTTAAGTTATTTTAATAAAGGAAAAACTCTTTTTTCTTGACAGTCTAAGAGGAGTGCTAGTTTGAAAGGGATTCCTACAGATTTCTTTGGCCTGCTGTCAGGTGTGTTCATGGCCGAAAGCATATATGTCTATCTTTTACAGGAACAGCTTCATGTTTGGTATGATCCTTCTGTGCCTTTTTGAAGGGAATGTCTTGAGTTAAGGATAAATCTGTAGCAGAGCAGTCTATTAACCCATTTCAGCAGTCACAAAATTTGGATCTAAATATGTAAACACATTATCCAATGTCTTTTACAACTCAAAAAGTGGCTTCATTTATTATGAGCTATTAATGTAAAAGTCATCAAAATCAATGTGAAAATACATATCTTTCTTCATGTAAATAATTGTTCATATAAAAAAAAGTAACTGCCCATTTCCCCTTTATTAATGAATAGTTTCTCTTCTGTCATAAAGCCTGGCTTTTTTTTTTCTTTTTGTTATTTCACCTTTAAATTTTCTTAGAGATGTATATTACAAATTTTGAAAAACTAATGAATATAGAACGAGTTGAACAGACTCTTGAGTTGTAGATATATATATATATTTTTTAAGATTTTATTTATTTATTTGAGAGAGCACAAATGGTGGGGAAGGGTGGGGTGAGAGGGATAAGCAGACGCCCACCCCGCTGAGCTTGGACACTCCCTCCCCCCCCGTCCCCAGCCCCAGGCCCCATGACCTGAACCAAAGGCAGACACTTAATCAACTGAGCCACCCAGATACCCCGAGGTAGAGATTTAGTTAAAGTTGATTAACTGCTAAAACCTAAAATTTCTTAACATATTTCTTTCTTTTCAGAATAAGCATTTCAACAGCCTTTTCTTCCTTTGGAGAGTAAAATCATTTGACTTATGGGAAAGGCTGAATGAAGTTAGAATTAAACCAGGGGCTTTCCCCAAACTTAGTAATAAAAATCAATAGGTAGGGGACGCCTGGGTGGCTCAGTGGGTTAAGCCGCTGCCTTCGGCTCGGGTCATGATCTCAGGGTCCTGGGATCGAGTCCCGCATCGGGCTCTCTGCTCAGCAGGGAGCCTGCTTCCCCCTCTCTCTCTCTGCCTGCCTCTCCATCTACTTGTGATTTCTCTCTGTCAAATAAATGAATAAAAATCTTTAAAAAAAAAATCAATAGGTAGGGACTCAACAAGATTTGCTCACCTTCTCACTCAGATGGACAGGTACCATTTTCTTTTTCATTAGCCTTGAGCTCACCATTGGATGTGTTAGTGCCCTCTTTTGGCATAAAGCGGGTACTGCAGTTGGCATTCTTAATATGGGCAAGAGCTAAACATCCTTTTTTCTTTTAAAAATTTTTTAAAATTTAAATTCAATTAATTAATAAAATATGTATTATTAGTTTCAGAGATAGAGTTCAGTGATTCATAACTCCCAGTGCTCATTATATCACATGCCCTCCTTAATATCCATCACCCAGTTCCCCATCCCATTACCCCCTTCCCCTCCAGCAGTGCTCAGTTTGTTTCCTATGATTAAGAAGCTCTTACAGTGTGTCTTCCTCTCTGATTTCATCTTGTTTTATTTTTTCCTCTCTTCCCCATAATCCTGTTTTGTTTCTTAAATGTACATATATGAGTGAGATCATAGATAATTATCTTTCTCTGATTGACTTACTTCGCTTAGCACATTATCCTCCAGTTCCATCCACACTGTTGCAGATGGCAAGATTTCATTTTTTTTATTGGCTGAGTAGTATTTCCGTGTGTGTGCGCGCACGCACATGTGATACTAGATACAAGTCAAGTACATTCTTTGCAAATACTTTCTCCAGTCTGACTTATTTTTTATTCTTTTAAGTGTCTTTCAAAAAAGCCAAATTTTTAATTTTGATAAAGTATAATTTATCAGTTTTTTCTATTACATGCCAGATGTTTATTTTCTTCTAGTAGTTATATAGTACTAGGTTTTACATTTAAGTCTTTGATCCTTTTGTGTTCATTTTTGCATATCACATGAGGTGTATAGATCAGAGTTCGGGTTTTCTTGCATATGGATGTCCAGTTCAGACACAATTTGTTGAAAGACTTCTTTCTCCACTGAATTGGTTCTGCAATTTTGTACAAAAATAATTTGTTCATATATGCATGGATTTATTTTGGGACTTTGTATACCATTTCATTGCTCTTGTCTTTCTTTAAGCCATTGCTGTACCATCTTGATAATGGTAGCTTTATAGAAGTCTTGAAATTACATAGTGTTAGTCTTCCAACTTCATTCTTTTTCAAAGTCAGTTTGGCTTTTTTCGGTGCTTTGATTTCCTTAGGAATTTTAGAATCACTTTGTCCATTCCTACAAAAATACTTCCTGGAATTTTTGTTGTAACATCAAATTGTAGATAAACTTGGGGACAATTAGCACTTGTTAAAAACTGATTTTTCAGTTTTGAGCCTTTGAACCCATAAAAACAGTATAGCTTTCAGTTAATGTAGGCCTTCATTAGTTTCTCTCAGCTATGTTACACAGTTCAGTGTACGGATTTTGTCAGAGGGTGTAGCTCAGTGGGTAGAGCATTTTGACTGCATCTTTTGTCGGATTTATGCCTAAGCATCTTATATTTTGATGCTATTTTAAATGGTATTTTCAGCTCAATTTCTGGGTAATACTAATACATGGAAATAGAACTGATTGTATATATTGACCCTATATCTTGCAGCTTTGCTAAACTCACTGGTTCTTTCAGCTGTTCTGTCGATTGCATCACGTTTTCTAAATAGACAGTCAAGCCATCTGTAAATAATAGTTTTACTTCTTTTCCAATTTGGATGTGTTTTATTCCCTCTGCTTGACTTGCTACACTGGCTAGAACTCTCCATACAGTGTTCAATAGAAGTAGTGAGAGAGAACATCCTTTCCTCTTTTCATTAAATAGGATATTAGCTCTAGGTTTCTTGGAGATTCCCTATGCCAAGTTGAGGAAATTTTATAACCTAGCAGCTTGCTACTTTTGAAAGGTTGCTGAAACCTTGCTAAAAGATTTTATCAGAGGGGCTATTAGATTTTCTTAAATGCCTTTTCTGGGGGCGCCTGGGTGGCTCAGTGGGTTAAAGCCTCTGCCTTCTACTCAGGTCATGTTCCCAGTGTCCTGGAATAGAGCCCCATATCGGGCTCTCTGCTCAACAGGGAGCCTGCTTCCTCCTCTCTCTCTCTCTCTCTCTCTCTCTCTGCCTGTCTCGCTGCCTACTTGTGATCTCTGTCAAATAAATAAATAAAAATCTTTTTAAAAAATGCCTTTTCTGTATCTTTTTTGAGATGATCATATGATATTTTTTAGTTTTAGTATATCAATGTGGTGAGTTAATAGTGAATGATTATGAATGTTAAACCAATTTTGCATCTTTGTGGAAAAACCCCACTTGGTCACAGTGTATTCTTTTTATATATTGTTGGGTTTGATTTACTGAAATTGTGTTAAGGAATTTTTGCATCTCAGGGGTGCCTGGATGGTTCAGTTGGTTAAGTGTCGCCTTCGGCTCAGGTCATGATCCCAAGGGTCCTGGGATCGAGCCCCACATCAGGCTCCCTACTCAGTCGGGAGTCTGCTTCTACCTCTGCCCCTCCCCTTCCTTCTGCTCATGCTCTCTTGCACACATGCGTGCACGCTCTTTCTCTCAAATAAAATCTTAAAGAAAAAAGAAATTTTTGCATCTGTGTTCATGAACAATATTGCTTGGTATAGTTTTGGAGTCCAGGTAATGCTGGCCTTCTAAAATGTGTTGAAAGACATTACCTTTTCATTTTATTGGATGAGTTTTTGTAGAATTGGAATTATTTCTTGTTAATGTTTGGCTGAATTCCCCAGTGATGCCATCTGGACCTGGAATTTTCAGAGTGGGAAGCATTTTATTTGTTTTATTTCTTCAATAGATAGGGGACTAGTCAGTTTATTTTTAGAATGAACTTTGGTAGTTTGTGTCTTTGGAAGAATTTGTACACTTTATCTAAATTATCTAATTTAGGGGTGCCTCGGTGGTTCAGTGGGTTAAAGCCTTGCCTTTGGCTCAGGTTATGATCCCAGGGTCCTGGGATCGAGCCCCACATCAGGCTCTCTGCTCAAAGAGGAGCCTGCTTCCCCCTCTCTTTCTCTGCCTGCCTCTCTGCCTACTTGTGATCTGTCAAATAAAAAAAAAAGTAATAAATAAATAAATCTAATTTATTGGCATACTGTTGTTCATAATACTCCTCTTTTTTTTTTTTTTAAAGATTTTATTTATTTATTTGACACACCATAGAGAGAGCACAAGCAGGGGAGCATCAGGTAAAGGGAGAAGGAGAAGCAGGCTCCAAGCCAAGCAGGGAGCCTGATGCAGGACTGGATCCCAGGTTCCTGGGATAATGACCTGAGCCAAAGGCAGACGCTTAACCAACTGAGCCACCCAGGTGCCCCCTTTATTATCCTTTTAATGTCTGTAGAATCTGTAGTGATGTCACCTCTCTTATTCTTGGTACTAGCAGTTTTTTTACTCTTTCACCTTTTCTTGATCAATCTAGTTAGAGTTTTATCTGTTTTACTGATACTCTCAAAGAACTGTGGCTTCATTAATTTTGTTATTTTTCTGTTACTTGTTTCACTGATGTCTGCTCTGATTTTTTAAAAAAGATTTTATTTACTTATTTGAGAGAGAGAGACCATGAGTTGGGGGAAGGGCAGAGAAACAAGCAGACTCCCCGCTGAACAGGAATCCTGACAGGGGGCTCAATCCCAGGACCCTGAGATCCTGACCTAAGCTGAAGTCACTCAGCTGACTGAGCTACCCCAGTTCCCTGATGTCTGCTCTGATTTTTACTATTTACTTTCTTCTGTTTCTTAGGGTTCAGGCTCTTTTTCTAGTTTTTTTAGGGTTGCAGCTAAGATTGTTCATTTGCTATCTTCTTTGTTAACACAGACACTTTCGTACTCTATATTACTTTAGTTGGATCCCACAAATTTTGTTGGTGGTGGGTTTTTTTTTAAGAACCCACAAGTTTTTATTTTCATTCAGTTAAAAACACTTTCTAATTTCCCTGTTGATTTCCTCAGAAGTGTGTTTAGTTTACAAATAATGGTTTCCCCAAGCTTTCTTTCCGAATATCTTTTGTTAGAGTTTCTTTTTTTTTTTTTAAGATTTTATTTATTTGACAGAGAGAGATCACAAGTAGGCAGAGAGACAGGCAGAGAGAGAGGAGGAGGAAGCAGGCTCCCCGCTGAGCAGAGAGCCCGATGCGGGACTCGATCCCAGGACCCTGAGATCATGACCTGAGCCGAAGGCAGCGGCTTAACCCACTGAGCCACCCAGGCGCCCTTGTTAGAGTTTCTAATACAAATACCTTGTAGTCAGAAAACATAAAAGTGACTTGAATCCTTTAAAATGTTTTGGGGGTGCCTGGTGGCTCAGTAGGCTATATGCCTGGCTCTTGATTTCGGCTCAGGTCATGATCTCAGGGTCATGCGATCAAGCCCCATGTCAGGTTCCACGCTTGGCATGGAGTCTGCTTGAGGTTCTCTTTCTCCTTCTGCCTCTCTCCCTCCCCCACATCACGCGTGTGCATGTGCGCTCTCCCTCTCTCTCAAAATAAATCTTTAAATGTATCAGGACTGTTTCATGGCCCAGGATTTGGTTTGACTTGGTTAATGTTCTGCATATCCTTGAATGTGTATATTCTGCTGCTGTTATGCAGTGTTCTATAAATGTCAAGGTCAGATTGGTTAATAGTGTTTTTCTTCTGTATTTTTATTGATTTTTCTATCTACTTTCTGTCTTAGAGAGAGGGATATTGAAATTCCTTTTTTTTTTTTTTTAAGATTTTATTTATTTGACCGAGATCCCAAGTAGGTAGAGAAGCAGGCAGAGAGAGAGGAGGAAGCAGGCTCTCCACCGAGCAGAGAGCCTGATGCGGGGCTCAATCCCAGGAACCTGGGATCATGACCTGAGCCGAAGGCAGAGGCTTTAACCCACTGAGCCACCCAGGCGCCCCGATATTGAAATTCCTAACTATATATATTATGCCTTTATTGAGGTATAATCACATATACTATATATACAAATGGGTTTATATAATATATATTAAATGTATATAATATATAAATGGATTTATATATAAAATCCATTTAAAATGTACAACTGAATGTTTTTTATCATCACTATCCAGTTTTAGAACATTTTAGTCCCCCTACAGAAAAGAAACCCCATACTCATTAGCACTTACTCCGCATTTCCCACCACCACAGCCCTAAACAACAACTAACTGTATTGCCTGTGCCTATAGATTTGCTTATACCAGATATTTTACATAAGTGGAATCGTGCAATATATGGTCTTTTATAATTGGTTTCTTTCACTTAGCCTGATGTTTTCAAATTTTAGCCATGTCTAGCAGGTAGTGCTAGAACCCTTTTATTACTGTGTAATAATTACATTGTATTGATATATACTGCATTTTATTCTGTTCATCAGTTGATGGACATTTGAATTGTTTTCCCTTTTTGGCTATTGAGAATAATGTTTCCGATAAATATTAGTGTACACAAATTTCTGTGTTGTATGTTTTTATTTCTTGAGCATTTGCCTTAGAGTGGAAATGCTGGGTCATATAATAACTATGTTTAGCTTTTTGAGGAACCGCCAAACTGTTCTCCCAAGTGGCTGCACCATTCTTCATTCCCACTAAGAATGTAGGAGGGTTCCAGTTTCTCCATGTCTTTGCCAGTCGTTGTTACTGTGTTCTTTATGGTAACTCTCCTGGTGGGTTCATTGTGGTTTTGATTTGTACTTCCCTAATGACCAATGATGCGGAGCATCTTTTTATGTGCTTATTGGGCATTTGTAGTCTTCAGAGAATTGTCTATTTACATCCCTTGTTTATTTTGCAGTTGGGCTATTTTTTAATTATTGAGTTTTGTAATTCTTTACGTATTCTCATTATTATATTTTGGACACAAATACCTTATCAGATACATAATTTGCAAATATATTCTGTCACTTTCTGACTTGTGTCACTTTCTTGGGACCATTTACAGCATAAAGTAATTTTGATGTAGTGCTGCTTCTCTGGTGTTTCTTTGTCACTTGTTCTTTTGGTTGATTCATCACTGCCTAACCCAATGTCACAAAGATTTACTCCTGTTTTCTTTTTTTTTTAAGATTTTATATATTTATTTAACATAGAAAGAGCACACAAGTAGTGGGGAGGGGCAGAGGCAGAGAGAGAAGCAGGCTCCCCACTGAGCAGGGAGCCCAAGGCGGGGCTCGATCCCAGGACCCCGAGATCATGACCTGAACTGAAGGCAGACACTTAACCAACTGAGCCACGCAAGCACCCCTTCTGTTTTATTTTTTAAGTTTTTAATTTCGGTTCGTTAACATACAGTACAATACAGTGTTATATATTAGTTTCAGGTGTACGGTACAGTGATTCAGCAGTTTCGTGCATCTCCGGTGCCCATCACGAGTGCATTCCTTCATTTCCATCACCTATTTTTTTTTTTTTTTTAAAGATTTTATTTATTTATTTTACAGAGAGAGATCACAAGTAGGCAGAGAGGCAGGCAGAGAGAGAGAGAGGAGGAAGCAGGCTCCTGCTGAGCAGAGAGCCCGATGCGGGACTCGATCCCAGGACCCTGAGATCATGACCTGAGCCGAAGGCAGCGGCTTAACCCACTGAGCCACCCAGGCGCCCTCCATCACCTATTTAACTCCTGTTTTCTTCTAAGAGTTTTGAGATAGCTTCTCACTTTTCTGAAACAACTATTTATCTTTTTCTTTTTCTGTAAATCTTCACCACCTTGCCCCCACCTCAGCTGGTAACCTCAACACTTTTTCATTGAGAAACTAGAAGCATTCAGAAAGAAATCCCTCTTCCTGCGGTCTTCACATCTGTGAACTGGCCTGTGCCTCTCATCTTCGCTGCTCTAACAAGGGTCAGCCCCTTCATCTGGGCTCTGGATCTCTATCCTGCCTTTCTCCTAACTACTTCTGCTGCCCCCTTCAGCCTCTTTGTGTTTGTATCCTCATATAAGCATGCTTTAGTGTTTCCCATCTTTGAAAAGCTTTCCCTTGGCCCAAATGTCCCTTCTCCCCTTCACAGCCAGACTTCATAGGCATTTCTTCTCACACGGCCTCCACATCTCACCACTGATTGCTCTTCCGCTCCCTCCAATTCCTTGTGCTCGTATCACTCCACTGAACAGCTTTTTTTTTTTTTTTTTTTCTTAAGATACTATTTTATTTTGACAGCATGAATGAGGAGGGGCAGAGGGAGAGAGAATCCCAGTCTCAGGACCCTGACTGAGATCATGACCTGAGCCTAAGTCAGGAGTTGGGCGCCCAGCTCACTGAGCCACCCAGGTGTCTCTGCACTGAATAGTTTTAATCAGAGCATCAGCTTCTCTCCATGTTGCCAAGTCCATGGTTACTTTTTTCCTTATTCAAGCTCAGCAGAATTCGCCAGTTTCCACACCTTCTCCTCAAAGTACTTCTCTCTCCACTTCTATGATACCATACTCTCCTAGTTCTCTCCTGCCTCCCTGGTGATTGCTTCTGTTTCCTTCCACTAGCTCCTCTAGTTTTACTCCATTATTAAATATCAGAGTGCCATTGAATTAAGACCTGGGCTGCCTTCCCTATCAATCGTAGGTAACCTCGTCCATTTTTTATGACTTCTAAATATTATTTGTGTACTGGTGAAGTCCAAATGTATATTTCCTGCTCAGACTTGTCTTGTGTGCTGTGCACTGGTGGATCTGCTTTCTTTAATTATGGATATCTCGAACATCCATCCCAAAATTAAAATGCTCTGTCCTCTGCTCTTCCTTAGCCCACCTCATTAAATGACACCACAGCCATCTATTGTGTCCCACATTTAGTCCACCACCAGGTTCTACCTGTTCTACCTCCAAAATATAGCTCTGATCTGTCCACTCTTTTCCATCCTGACTGCCCCCATCCTAACCTGAATGACCATCATCTTGCACTTGAACCTCCATGTTAGCCTCCTTACGGTCTCCCTGCCTATACTGTTGCCCACCCCAACCCATTTTCTATGCAGTAGAAGTGTTCCCTCTTTTAAAAATACAGTGTACCGTGTTACTCTCCTGCTTGACCTTCAGCGGCTTCCCATTTCACCTGAAGTTAAAATCCAAGCTCCTTACCTTGCTCTTTGAAAGTACTCCATGATCTAGCTCCTGCCAGTCTCCAGCCTTGTCCATCCTCTGGCTTCTTGCATGACCAGCTCCTTCTCATCTTTCATATCTCACTTTTCATGTCAGTCTTCCAAAGAGCCTTTTTCTGACCGCTAGATTCGGTTGTTCCTGTGGACTCACACATTGCTCTCATCGTGGCACAATGGATTCATATCCTTGTGGGCCTCTGGGACAGGTGACACTTAGCTTGTTGCTATTCATGCCTCTCTTTCCGCCTGGGAAGTAAGTAAGGATCTTGTTCACCTTGTTCACTGTTGTATTATATTCCCAGTGCCTAGTACTTGCCTGGCACGTGGTAGGCACTTAAGCTTGCTGAGAGAGGCGGTGGGTGGCTCAGTTAGTTGAGCAGCTAACTCTCAATTTCAGTTCAGGTCATGATCTCAGGGTCATGAGATCAAGCCCTGCCTCAGGCTCTATGCTCAGTATGGAGCCTGCTTAAGATTCTCTCTCTTCCTTTGCCCACAACCCTCCCCCTCCTGCACACACACTCTTTCTCTCAAAAAATAAAAATAAAAAATCAAGTTTGCTGAGAGAAGAGGGGGCTGGGAAAGGAAGGAAAAGAACACATTGAAAATAAGGAATTTCCGGGGCGCCTGGGTGGCTCAGTGGTTAAGCCGCTGCCTTCGGCTCGGGTCATGATCTCAGGGTCCTGGGATCGAGTCCCGCATCGGGCTCTCTGCTCAGCGGGGAGCCTGCTTCCTCCTCTCTCTCTCTCTCTCTCTCTCTCTCTCTCTGCCTGCCTCTCTGCCTACTTGTGATTTCTCTCTGTCAAGTAAATAAATAAAATCTTTAAAAAAAAAAAAGAAAAGAAAATAAGGAATTTCCTATTTTTAAAAAATTCTGTACTGAAGTAGGAGGAGCAGATAAATGAAAGTAGGAGAGAGAAAAAAACATTTTATGGAACCAAACCATTGCAGTGTCTTGGTGCTTTTCTGGTTGTGAAGCAAACACTAAAACCAAGTCTAGAGGCTTCACCATTTTAAACTTTCAGCAGCTGCCTCTTTTATTGCCTTTTTCTTTCTTTCCTTCTTTCTTTCTTTCTTTCTTTTTCTTTTTTTTTAAGATTTTTGTTTATTTATTTGAGAGAGAGAGAGAAGGAGAAGCATCAGCTCCTGCTGATCAGGGAGCCTGATGTGGGGCTCCTTCCCAGACCCTGGGATTATGACCTGATCCAAAGGAGACACTTAACTGACTGAGCCATCAGGTGCCCCCTTGCCATTTTCTTCATGTGTTTTGTCCTACTAACTTGCCCTTGACAATCAGAGGACAGCACTTCCAGACTGTGCCACGTTCCTTTATTTGGTATCGTATCGTATTGTGTACTCAGATCCTTGGTCCACTGTACTTGATGGGCTCCAGGTGCAGAACCTTGGCCTCTGTGAGAGGAAACAAATGCAGACTGTGGTTAATTAGCCCATGCTTTAAGCACTTAACAGCAGATCTGAAGAAAAATAAAGCAGAATAAGGAGATGGAGCGTGATCAAAGGAGGGGTATGTTCAGTGGGATGGGCAGTCTGGGGGCAGTATCCCATGAACCAGGACCCAAATGAGGTGAAGGAACAAGTCATGTGACATTGTGGAGGAAAAGCATCTCAGCCTGAGGTTTGAGGGATTAATCAGCCTGTTCTTTCCCTCTGTTATAGCCCCTTTAATCAGTGTGCCCCTTTTCTAGAGACCATAATTCTACCATTGAGTTTTGTTTGTTTTCTTTTTTTAAGATTTTATTTATTTATTTGACAGACAGAGATCACAAGTAGGCAGAGAGGCAGGCAAGGAGAGAGGAAGAAACAGGCTCCCTGCCGAGCAGAGAGCCCGATGCGGGGCTTGATCCCAGAACCACAGGATCATGACCTGAGCCGAAGGCAGAGGCTTTAACCCACTGAGCCACCCAGGCACCCCTACCATTGAGTTTTTTTAAAAAGATTTTATTTACTTGACAGAGAGATCACAAGTAGGCAGAGAGAGAGGAGAAAGCAGGCTCCCCGCTGAGCAGGGATTCCCATCCCAGGACCCCAAGATCATGACCTGAACTGAAGGCAGAGGCTTCACCCACTGAGCCACCCAGGTGCCCCTCTGCCATTGATTTTTAAGGCCTAGCCTAGGGACTTCTGTACTGTTGTGCAGGTTGTGTACTGCACACCTCTATGGGACACGATTCACGTATGTTATCCCTGTAGGTTTCACTATTCTTCCGATGGTCTTCCAGCAGATGGCAGTAAGGTTCATGAATATAGGGTGGCTTTTGCTAATCTAGATTTGGGTGTACACTGGTGTCATTACCTCTCTTAGATACATTGAGCCCCAGTCTTTTTTCTCTCTGGGCCCCAGTCTTACTTGTAAGCTTTTCTTTTTTCTTTTTCTGTGTTTCTTTCAAATATTTTAAACTTAAAGAATTCCAAGTACATTACAAAAAACTCCCACGTAAACTTCATTCTAGTTCACCAGTTGTTAACATTTGCCTACTTTTGTTTTATTTCTCCCACCTCCGCTCCATAGGTACATGTTTTTTTCTTTCTTTTCTTTTCTTTTTTTTTTTTTTTTTTTTTTTTTAAGATTTCATTTATTTGAGAGAAAGAAGAGAGCACAAGCAGAGCAGAGGGAGAGGGACAGGCAGACTCCTGGCTGAATAGGGAGCCCAACATGGGGCCTGAAGCCAGGACGCTGAGATCATGACCCAAGCTGAAGGCAGAAATTTAACTGACTGAGCCATCCAGGCACCTGATACATGTTTTTTCCGGAACTGTTTAAGAGCTGATTGCAAACATCCTGCCCCTTCACACCCCTTTCCACTTTAGAGTGTTTGTGTTTGTCTTCGTTTGGGGGGGGGGTTATGATTTTATTTATTTATTTGACAGAGATCACAAGTAGGCAGAGGCAGGCAGAGAGAGAAGCGGGGAAGCAGACTCTCCACTGAGCAGAGAGCCCGATGCGGGACTCGATCCCAGGACCCTGAGATCAGGACCTGAGCCGAAGGCAGAGGCTTAACCCACTGAGCCACCCAGGCGCCCCTATCTTCGTTTTTGAGCAAGAATTTTTTTCAGGAATGTACATAGCCACAGTACACTTACTATATTTAGGAAGTTTAATATTGGTACCATATAGTTGACCCTTGAACATCATGGTAACAAGCAGTGAGTGCCATGTAGTCAAAAATTCACCTATAAATTTGATTCTCCAAAAATGTAACTACTAATCGCATACCATTAACCAGAAGCCTTACTGCTAACGTGAACGGTCAGCTAACACACATTGTGTATGTTCTGTGCACTGTATAATATATGTTCAAGAGTAAGCCAGAGAAAAGAAAACGTCATTATGAAAGTCGAAAGGAAGAAAAACTACATTTACAAGTACTATACTGTATTTATTGGGAAAAAATCCACGAGAATGAGCGTGGATTCAAGCACCTGTTGTTGAAGGATCACCTGTGCTTTTATTGGTTACGTAGTCCGCGTTCAGATTTTGTCTCTGTCCCAGTGGTGTCCTTTACAGCCATTTTTACCCCTTGATCCAATGTTTAGTCTGTAGTCCTCACACATGGCATTTATGTGTTCTCAAATCTTATCTCCTTTATTTTTTGCTGTTTTTTTTATTGAGGAATAATTAAGTACAGTGTTGCACATACGGGGTGTGCAGAGTAATGGTTCAGCAGTACTGTGCATTACTCGGCGCTGTAAGTGTACCCGCTCCAAATCCCCTTCACCTTTTCACCCCCCTCCCACCTCCCCTCTGGCAAGCAGCAGTGTATTCCCTGTAGTTAAGAGTCGGGTTTGTCTCTTTCCTTTGTTCACTTGTTTATTACTTTCCACGTGTGGACGAAATCATAGGGTATTTGTCTCTGTTTGACTTAGTTCACCTAGGGTTATACCCTCTACGTCCATCCATGTTGTGAATTTCTCAGTCTGGGTTTTCTGGTGTTTTATTAGATCTTGGTTGTTATTGGCAACAATACCACAGAAGTGATGTTGTGTTCTTGGTGCAGTACACCAAAGAGGCACATGGTTAATCTGTTCCACTCGGAAGCATTCTGTGTTGAAACTGTGCTTGTGGCTTAGTATTTGCTCTCCTAAGAAGGCAGCACGTCTATATACTGCTTAGTATTTGCTCTCCTAAGAAGGCAGCACGTCTATATCCTGCTTAGTATTTGCTCTCCTAAGAAGGCAGCACTCTGTTCAGCTTTCTGTCCCATCAGGTGAGCCTGATTTGCCTCCCAGCTCTCTTCCTTTGCATTTCCGTCAGGAATCCTAATGCCTGTTACTTCTCCTAGTGCCACATCTCTTGTCTGGACTCCCCAGCCAGGGATTGTTTCTTCTGTACAGCCAGCATACCTTCAGGGTAAAAGTTTCAAGTTAGGATATGTTGGTTTTAGCAAGGTTAGGCTTCAGAGGTGAATATTGTAGCTGGACCATGGGGAAGATCTAGGTGCCAGGGGGTCCCCTTGAACAGAATCAAGTTCATTTTACCCTCAATCACAGTCTTACAGACCTGTCCTGTTTTGATTATAGTTAAAATGTGAGTGTTTACTGCAGGTCACTAACAATGCTAAGCATTCTACTGCATTGGTGTCCTATAAAAACAGCTCTAGGAAATAGGTGTTACTTTCTTTTACAAAAGAAAAAACAAAGCTTTAGAATAGTCATGTAAGACAATATGGCTAAAAATTAACCAGGATCCAAACTCCTATCTCTCCAGCTCTAAAGCCCTTGCCCTTCTTCATGAACAGAAGAACACAGCAAAAGGACCATTTGTGTTGAAGTTAATAACCTTCACAGGTTGAAATTCAAATACAGGGTCCTTGCTAGATTGATGGTAATCACTAGCAACTTTTACACACACTTCTTGAGTCTTTAAGTAGAAGAACTTAGATCTTTCCAGTCTGGCTGTCCCTCACCACAAGACCCACTTGTCTGAGACAGTCTTGATTTATACCTATCTCCTAACAATTAGTAAGAGTGTCCCCATTCATTTTCACAGGTATTGCGGTTTAGATAATAATGTAGTTCCCCACCCACTGTCCTTCCTGAGTTCTCTTCGGGTTAACAGAGAGACTGGGGTTCCCTTGTGGCCAACACGAATAGAGTTGGGTTTCATTTTATCCACCTCTCTCTCCTGCTCCCACCCCATTTATTATCCATACCTTAGCTTTGGTTTTATAGTGACCAGATGAATTTGTCGCCATGGTTTGCTTCATTCAGTCAGCCATTAAAGAGTTTATCACACTTCTTCTACCCTTTCTGTTGAAACATTTCAAGACATTGGTATTTTATCCCATTGTACTTCAGTAGCCATCTCTAAAAAAAAGAAGTTTCTAAGTTTCTGTGAACCTGTACAGAAACCGCAGGAACCGTTTGCAGTATGAGTCCTCACTCCTGACCTACAGTTTGATTTTCATTTATCAGATTCTCTTAAGGAGCGGTGCGTCTGAACTGCGTGTTGTGTAATTACATTAGCGTAATGCTTCTCCGATGTGCAGGACACAGCCCAAGAGCAGGCCTGGCCATGTGCTCCCGGGTAACCTGTGTTCCCTTTTCTTTTGGCAGTGCACGATCTGATTTTCTGGCGAGATGTGAAGAAGACGGGTTTTGTCTTTGGCACCACACTGGTCATGCTGCTCTCCCTGGCAGCGTTCAGTGTCATCAGCGTGATTTCTTACCTCATCCTGGCCCTTCTCTCTGTCACCATCAGCTTCAGGGTCTACAAGTCTGTCATCCAAGCTGTACAGAAATCAGAAGAGGGCCATCCGTTCAAGTGAGTGGAAGTATCACAAGTAACACTCACCAGTTTAGAGAAGGGGTTTGCTGAGGATGGCGGGACCGGACTAAGGGAAGAATTAGCCCAAAGCAGCTGATCCCTCGCAGGAACCGTCAGCTAGAAACCTTGTCTCTTCAGAAGGGACCAAGTTAGGAGCCAAGTAACTTTTGGACAAACGTTTAATATCAAAGACGACTGCCTGAACTCCTGAGTGGGGCCTCCAGGACCCCCAGTTAGATGGGGTCCCAAGGACATGCTTAAGTTCCCTATTATATAGTTAACTATTTTTGATTTGGTTTGGTTTTGGCTTTGATTTTTTAAACATTTTTATTTTAAATTCAGTTAATTAACATACAGTGTATTATTAGTTTCAGAGACAGAGTTCATTGATTCATCAGTCTTATTTATATAAGACCCAGTGCTCACTGCATCACATGCCCTCTTTAATATCCAACACCCAGTACCCCTGGGGATAAAAATATATGTTTATAAAAAATTAAAAATTTTTAAAAAATTAAAAATTAAAAAATATATATATCCATCACCCAGCTACCCCATCCCCTAGCCACCCCCCCCATATAGTTAAACCTTAGAACAACTTTGAAATCTCAGTATTGAGGCTGTGCTCTTGGCAATATCAGAATTTGACATGCTCACTCTTCATTGTATTACTGAATTACTCATCTCCTTCTTCTCTCTCCCTTAGTTTTCTAACCCTCCCCTGCCCCCACCCTTTAGTTCTCTTACTACCAGGAACAAGTCTTGAGGTCAGTAGGTCATGCATTTCTAGAATCCACTTGCTAGCTTTTCTGTGTTGTAACTTTATTTTTTTTTTAAGATTTTATTTGTTTATTTGACAGAGAAGGATCACAAGTAGGCAGAGAGGCAGGCAGAAAGAGAGAGAGAGAGAAACAGGCTCCCTGCTGAGCAAAGAGCCCAATGCAGGGCTCGATCCCAAGACCCTGAGATCATGACCTGAGCCAAAGGCAGCAGTTTAACCCACTGAGCCACCCAGGCGCCCTTGTGTTGTAACTTTTTTTTTTTTTTTAAGATTTTATTTATTTATTACACAGAGAGAGATCACAAGTAGACAGAGAGGCAGGCAGAGAGAGAGGGAAGCAGGCTCACTGCTGATCAGAGAGCCTGATGCGGGACTCGATCTCAGGTCCCTGAGATCATGACCTGAGCCAGAGGCAGCAGCCTAACCCACTGAGCCACCCAGGCTCCCCTGTGTTGTAACTCTTAACAAATGTTTTCCTCACACTTTTCCTCTTGGAAATCTTCGCCCATGAACAATTTTAATATTCGCAAATGGCAGTTTTTTAAAAGCCTTTTTCTTATAGGGAGAGAAACTTCTGTGACCTCTCAAGACTATGACAGAATCGGTGTCTGGCTGCAGCTCTGGTCCTTTTTTAATTTTCTCTTGGTGAAAATAGAAGACAGTTTAAACTATATGTGGCATTTAAAAAGTTATTGCCGGGGTACCTGGGTGGCTCAGTGGGTTAAGTCTCTGCCTTCGGCTGGAGTCATGATCCCAGGGTCCTGGGATCGAGCCCCGCATCAGGCTCTCTGCTCAGCAGGGAGTCTGCTTCCTCCTCTCTCTCTGCCTGCCTCTCTGCCTACTTGTGATCTCTCTCTGACAGATAAATAAATAAAATCTTAAAAAAAAACAAAAGTTATCGCCAGTTAATTTTAACAAATCAGTAGCTGTTCACTGAGTGAATAAATATGACTTTTGCCACAAGCTCAGGGGTCTTAGGATTTTTCCTCTTTTGCAGGATACTGTTGTGGATTATGAAATGTATCATGTCAAGTTGTATAAGTTATGGCATCTATTTTTTATAACTTTTGTATTAGGTAGTAAATACTTTCTTAATAAATAGAAAAGGAAAGCTTATCTGTTCCTTTTCTGTTTTTCCCGCAAGACTGTAGGCTCTTTAAGGCAAAAGCAGTCTTTTTTTTCTTGAACGCCAGCACATGGCAGAGGGTCTGATACCCAGTAGGCACTCACTGAGTACTGAGTGAATGAAACTGGTTATGAGCGCATGCTTACATCTCAGTTCTCTGGCGCATCTGTGAACAGAACCCAAGTCTTTGTCTTTCTCTATAGTTGTGAACCCTATCAGACTCAGTATCTCCACCGTCTTTTTTCTTTTGTTAACGAATATTTTATAATGCCTCTTTTAATGTTTTGAAATGAAATTCATAGATAGCTATAAGCAAAATTTCAAAAATAGACTATACTTGTAATAGAAAGGAATGAGAAGATGGAAGGTCTTCTCATATCCCAGTCAATATTTAACTGCTTGGACATGACTATACACCCACAAAAAACAATAGAGACATTATATACTTACACTTAGATGTGTAATCTCCAATACAGATGTGACTTTCCAAAGTGGTCTAAAATATCTTATTAAAGTTCAGAATACACAAAATACAGTCTTTTTAGAAAATTCAGGGTATGTTAAAACTGGGGGAAATACCTTGTTTTTATATGTCCTGCGCTTTTGATCATTACAAATGAATATCCTATGAGGCCATAAAAGTTTATGCACGGCATAGGACACTACTTTATTGTGTATGACTGCCCCACACTTTGCAGACATCTGGCATCTTTGCCTCTGTCTGCTGAAAGACGATGGGGCCCTCTCCCCAGCCCATGACAGAAAAATGCTCCTACAGATTTCTAAAATGTGCCCTTGGGGGAATTTCACACCCTAAATAACTGCTCTACTAGCAAAGATGTTCTTCCGTGTCAAATGTATGACTGTTGTTTCTTCTTCTGGAAGAGCCTACCTGGATGTAGACATTACTCTGTCCTCAGAAGCTTTCCATAATTATGTGAATGCTGCCATGGTGCACATCAACAGAGCCCTGAAACTCATTATTCGTCTCTTTCTGGTGGAAGATTTGGTTGACTCCTTGAAGGTCAGTTGCTTCTACAGCTTTTGGTGGTGAGGCTGAGGACAGCCAGGGACTAAGTTATAAATCAGAGGAAAACCAGTAAATAGGGTTTTATCACACAAAACCAAGTGTATGCTTATCTCAACCAGCCTGTGAAAAATGGAGGTAGGAGTCAGGAGAGGAGGAGACATCTCCTGCCCCCGTGGAACTAAGTGCCCTCCCAACAAGGGCAGCATCACTGACCAAAACACAGTCACAGTTTGTCTCGGAGCTTCAGAGAACTACGGAATTCTCTGATGCACCCTGCAAGTGTGTGGTGCGGACGAGGTAGAACCTTCATTGTGCCATTATAATTGTGTGTGGCATACGTCCCTAAGTTTATGCAGACTTAATTGGCAAGGGGAGAATGACATCAGTTAACCTAAATTTTGCATTATGATGCCTCCTGCGTAATCCTCTGATGTTGGCTTTCACAGCTGGCTGTCTTCATGTGGCTGATGACCTATGTTGGTGCCGTTTTCAATGGAATCACCCTTCTGATTCTCGGTAAGGCAACAAGGAAAATGTCTCCATGCTCTTTGAAGTACAGCTAGCCCTTGAACAACACAGCTTTGAACTGTGGGATCCCACTTATACGCAGATTTTTTGCAGTACAGTATTGTAAATGTATTTTCTCTCGGGATTTTCTGACTAGCATTTTCTTTTCTCTAGCTTACTTTACTGTAAGAATACAGCATATAATATACATACAAAATAATATGTTGATCGACTGTTTGTGTTCTCAGTAACGCTTCTGGCCAAGTTTTAGGGGAGTAAAAAGTTCTGTGCAGATTTTTTTTTTTTTTTTAAAGATTATTTATTTATTTATTTATTTGACAGAGAGAGATTACAAGTAGGCAGAGAGGCAGGCAGAGAGAGAGAGAGGAGGAAGCAGGCTCCCCGCTGAGCAGAGAGCCCGATGCGTCTGTGCAGATTTTTGACTGTGTAGGGTATCCATGCTCCTAATCCCCATGATGTTCAGTGGTCATTTGTAATTGGTAAAAAGTAGGAGCCAGGAGAATGCCCGGCATGTCTCCACTCCTTCCATGTGGCCCAGCCTTTAACATCTATAAACCTTGAATTAGATGTTGGAAGAACCTGTGTTTGTGGCCATAGGGTTTTTGAAAGGGCCTAACTGTAAAGGTCCTAACTATGAAGTGAAAATAGAAGTAAAGGAGAGTTGCCTACATTTGTGTTAAATAGAGGGATCTTACAGAAATCATTTTCATAATTTAGAAATTATTTGTGATACAAAGAAAGCCTGTGTACCTATAGCTAACCGTCCTTAATTGCGAGCCCTAAGTAGGATTTCTCATATTTAAGATCTGTGTTTCCCCGTATTTCATGAGGAAAATGTATATTCCTTGAATCTTGGGTCTTTTTGACTGTCTCACATGTACACTTGCTGTGTCCTATGATTCTCTTACAGCCGAACTGCTCGTTTTCAGTGTCCCCATTGTCTATGAGAAGTACAAGGTAAGCACTTGCCTGTTTTGAATCATATATGCCTGTTGATGTATGACTAGCTTTAGTCCCTTTTTTAGTTATTGAAAATTTGGAGCGATCATTTTTTCTTTTCCTTTCCTCTCCCTCCCTCCCTCCCGCCCACCCGCCTGCCTTCCTTCCTTCCTTGACTTATTTTAGAGAGAAAGTGCACAAGCAGGAGGGGGCAGGGGGAAGAGGAGAGAGCATCTCAAGCAGGCTCCACACCCGGCTTGATCTCACGACCCTGAGATCACAGCCTGAGCTGAAACCAAGTGTAGGACACTTAACTGACTGAGCCACCCAGGCACCCCATGAACGATCATTTTGTAACCATTTCTGCAGTCTGAGTTTTAAGTCAGGAGCCTGTGAGAAGTAGTGGTTTCCTCTACCAAGAGAAACTGAAGTGTAGGAGAGAGAAGGGTAGGAAGGTACCTTTTTATGACTTGTTGTATGTCTTTTTTAAGTTTTTCATGGGGATGCATTATCCGTTCAAAAAAATAAGTTGAAAAAATGCTTAAATAAATAAAAGCTGATGTCTGAAAAGAAATTTAAACTGTCAAGGCTATTATGGGACTCCCATCTGTGTGAAGAGATGATTGCTTTGTAGAATGGTACAGCCTTGCCAGATGCTCTGAGGTTGTTCCTTATAGATTAAGTCCTCAATCAACAGACTTTTATTTATACCTTTTGATATTAAATGAATTAGTCTTACCTAGGAGCCAAAACAACATTTATGATTACAGAATATAGGTTAGATAATTTTTAGTATTTACAAAATGCTTTACTCCAGTTTCTATAAAGGAAATACCTAGCAAGTAAGACCTTAGCAAAAGAAACAAGAGATTTTTACTTCAACAGACTATTATAAGGCGTTTATGGCATAATTTAAAGTCTGAAACCTGAAAGGTTTTGGGGGTGGGGTTGTTTTGTTTTGTTTATGGGCTCCATGCCCAGTGTGGAGCCCACCACAGAGCTTGAACTCACAACCCTGAGATCAAGACCTGAGCTGAGATCAGGACTCGACTGAGCCACCCAGGCACCCCTAATACCTGAAATGGGGAGGAGGCTTTTTGGTTTTCTAAGATTTTATTTATTAGATAACTAGAGAGCACAAACGGTGGTGGGGGGAGAGAGAAGTGGGCTTCCTGCTGAGCAGTGAGCCTAATGTGTGGGGCTCGGTCCCAGGGTCCTGGGATCATGACTCGAGCCGAAGGCAGATGCTTTACCAACTGAACCATCCAGATGCCCCAATACCTGAAGTTTTTAAATACTCTTAAAAACTGGGCATTAGGGGCGCCTGGGTGGCTCAGTGGGTTAAGCCGCTGCCTTCGGCTCAGGTCATGATCTCAGGGTCCTGGGATCGAGTCCCACATCGGGCTCTCTGCTCAGCAGGGAGCCTGCTTCCTCCTCTCTCTCTGCCTGCCTCTCTGCCTACTTGTGATCTCTGTCAAATAAATAAATAAAATCTTTAAAAAAAAAAAACTGGGCATTATTGGGGCGGTTGGCTGGCTCAGTTGATAGAGCATCTGACTCTTGATATCATCAGGGTTGGGAGTTCAAGCCCTGCACTGGGTGTGGAGCCTACTTAAAATAAAAAATAATAATAAATTTTAAAAACTGATGTTATTCTCATTTCCCAGAATCTGCAATAGTGTTTTTAAGAAATGGTTAAACTAGGTAACATTATTTTCAGGAAAATTGTTAATCTGTGTGTTGCCATAACTTGAGTCTCTTCCCTTTCCTTAAAGACCCAGATTGATCACTATGTTGGCATCGCCCGTGATCAGACCAAGTCGATTGTTGAAAAGTAAGTATACTTTAATTCCACGTTTTATCAGAATGTGTGCTTTTCTTCCCCAATTATTTTTGGCCTCTTCTATAAATACTGACTCAAAGAAAGAAATCTTGATCCTGAAGAAAAATGTTGGTTAATAGTTTGGTTTTTACTACAAATTATTTCATCCTACTTCCTTAGAAAACATTCTTTGTATCTTAGATTAAAAAGGAACCATGGAATTAGAACCTTTTGCCTTTCTGACTTGGCCTTTTAAGTGTCTGAAGCTACCCCCCCCCCACATTAATCAATTTTAAGCCAAACTCTTCCCTCCTTTTTCAGAAATAAGAGGTTTGGGGGGGCTTTTTGTTTGGTTGGTTAGTTTTTTAGATTTTATTTATTTATTTGACAGGGACACAGTAAGAGAGGGAGCACAAGCAGGGGGAGTGGGAGAGGGAGAAGCAGGCTTTCCACTGAACAGGGAGCCTGATGTGGGGCTTGATCCCAGGCCCTGGGATCACGACCTGAGCCAAAGGCAGACACTTAAGAACTTAAGACACTTAAGCCACCCAGACATCCCCAGAAATAAGAGCTTTACTAAATAAATGACTCAAAACCAATGCTACTTTTCCTCAACTACCAAATCCCTGTTTTCTCTCCTTTTTTTTGAACCAATTTAGTATTGAAATCAACTAATAAACTATTGGTAGACATTTTTATGACTCCCTCTACCAGGGAGCCATTGGGGTTTCTTTGTTTAGTTTTTTTGTTTTGTGCTTTTTTTTTTCCTCCCAATCATGTCAAACACTAAGGAACCCACACTTCTAACTAAAATGTTGACATTTAAGAAATAGAACACAAGCAGCTAAACCTCTTTTGTGCACCCTCTTCCCCGCCCCAGTCCCTTTCACGCCTCCAATTTTAGTGCTTTTCCCAATTTTGATAAGGGGGAAGTACAAGTATATGTACACAGTTCTGGCTGGATGCCAGGGTCTTTACTTGCTATTTTGCTTTTACACGTATGCATTAGAGCTAACACCAGGCAAGGACAGTTAGCACAAATATGTATCTGGTTGCTGTTTACTTCTGATTGTGAAATATAGATGTCGCTTAGCTTTAAGTCTCATGTCTTGGTCAGTCCCTGTTGTGGGATCTAATTGTGAAGAGTGGCTTTGACATTGGCTGAGAGGTATGTGAATGCCCTTAGTGAAGAGTAACCTATTAATGCACAAAATAAAGGGTGGCTTTGGTGTCCGGCGAGGGGCCAGGAACTGTTGCCAGCTCCTATAGTCTTTTTATCTGTCACCTTGACCCTTGACTCCTGGTTCCTTTTGGAGCGCTAGTGGGTCACCTAGCCTTCCCGGAGAAATGGGTTCTTGCGCTGCCAGTGTGTGGAACACAGCAGGTGTTAGGCCCAGATCCCCTTAATTCTTCTCTGGAACCCCAAGTGAAGGACCCAGGAGGTGCAGGCAGTACAAGAGGACAGGCCACAGGCTGCCAGTGGCCTTGCAGCAAGGGCATGAATCTTTGCAGACCCCTCAGCTCATCCCAGACCAGACTCGGCCCCGCATTTTTCATCCAGAGTAAACCCTGATGGGAGATTATACCACAATCTCCAGCAAGCCCATGGCCGTCTTTCGGTGTCACAAAAGTAAAAACCTAGGGGCGCCTGGGTGGCTCGATAGGTTAAACCTCTCTGCCTTTGGCTCAGGTCATGATCCCAGGGTCCTGGGATCGAGCCCCACATCGGGCTCTCTGCTCAGCGGGGAGCCTGCTTCCCCTTCCTCCTCTCTGTCTGCCTACCTCTCTGTCTACTTGTGATCTCTTTGTCAAATAAATAAATAAAAATCTTTTAAGAAAAAAAAAAAGTAAAAACCTACCTCTAATGTCCTTTCTCACCTTTTTCTTTCTTTTTTTTTTTTTCCTTCAATAGGATACAAGCAAAACTCCCTGGAATCGCAAAAAAAAAGGCAGAATAAGTACATGGAAACCAGAAATGCAACAGTTACTAAAACACCACTTAATAGTCATAACGTTCTTACCTGTGCTATGAAGGAACGTGCTCAGTGTCAGCTCGAGCCTGCATTCCAAGCTGCTTTTTCTTAATTTGTTTTCACCCCTCCTTTCCCGTTACCCTCAGTATCAAGCACAAGAATTGTTGGACTAAAAAAAGAACTGATACCTTAGGATCCAAAAGAATAAAGAAAGAGTCAAATTACTAGGATAAATCGTATCTTAATGGTGGCGGAGCTTTTACTTGTAGCTTGAAAGGGGAGAGTTGGAGGTCAAGGAAAAAATAAAAGAAAGCACTGCTCTTGGACTCTGCTCTCCAGGTCTCAAGGACTAGTCTTCCTCAGCTTCCCATCGGAGTTTTACCCTTATTTTTATGTTAAGAAATAATGATTAACTTATGAGGAAATTATCTGGGGACAGGAGTGGGATTCCTTCCTGTGGGTTTTGGCGAACCTCTGATCCCATCTTCCGGCCCCACAATGTGAGCAGCTACTCCTAATACTCGTCTTCGTTGCGTAATGCTAGAGCCTCCAACTCTGTGAATAACCTGTAGGTCAGAGTGAGAGTTCCTGATTCCCAGAATGCCGCCTGGGAACCAAGAACGGAAATGGGAGGTGGGGCTGGGACGACCCTCCCCTCCCGCTCCCCGCAGGAAAGGAAAGTCTCTGCCATTTGGGAGGGCGGCGTCTGTGTCTGTTCTCGTGGGCACCAGTGCTGGGCTTGCGCTTGAGAACTCCTTCCTGGATGTGCTTTCCACCCTCTTCTCTGCCCACCTCACCTCAAGTTGAATAAATATGGTTGTACTTTTCTTATTATGAAATACATGTCTGTAACTGCTGTACACTGCTGTAAACTTGGTAGAGAAAAAGTATAATCCGCATGTGGGCTCCTCAGTTGTTGAGTTCTTGTAATCCTGTCTCAGTCCATGGGGGGGAAACATTCTCAAGAGGCGACTATAGAAACGTAAAAGGTCTTTTTTGCTTTTTGTCCTTTCTCCACAGCTTCCTCCTTCACATGCTACATCTTTAACCTGTGCTCATCACTGTACCCTAAGGACCAAAGCCAAGCTGGCTTGAGAGGAGACTGTGTGTGTCTGTGGTTAAGAGACCACAAATTAGTGTAAGAAAGTGTGTTCTGTGGTTCATACGGAGTTTTCACTTTGAGGCTAGCTTCTGGGTGTGTGTCCCGTGTTGAGGGCTCCTTTCATCTTCAGGCACATGAAATGTCTCAGCACCTGTCTTGGCCCAAGGTGCTTCTTTTGAGAGAGTTTTCCAAGAAGTTTTAGGTGAGGGCGACCAGGCAGGAGCAGATTGTGTCGATGGGGCTCTGTGTACGATTGAAAGATCCACAGAACAACCCAGACGGACATCAGATGGAGGGCCGTCAGGAATCTGATTCCTGCTGAGGCTTCTTCCAAAGTGAAAATTCAGTCAACTTGAAAGAAGTCATCTGTGAGAGTTCCTTCAGGTTGTAAAACTCCTAGTCCTGATAGTCCAGAGGGAACGTGCGTTGGTGACTTTAAAGTAAGGGCTACAGTCTTTGACGGTCCCAAAGCATTACAACTCTCTAGAAGGTAGTGGAAGTTTTCTTTCTACTGTTTTGGAAAAGTTACTTCAGCATTTAGATGGGTAAAAGGTACCCTTGCCTTACTCCATTTTCCTATTTACTTAGCCCCCTTTCCTTTTTCAGTTTTAAGCTGATTTCAGTTGGAAACACATTCTGCATCCTGTCTTATGCCCTCCCAGAAAGACAGTGCTCTGATCAGCTTTTTGGGCTTCCCCTCCAGAGGACCCTTTTCTGCACTGGAAGCCTCCACACCTAGCTCTTCTGTTGTTTTACTGCTGTGTTTAGGTAATTGGACAGATCTTTGTGCCACACAGGAGTTTTGTGGGGTTTTTTTTTTTGTTTTTTTTTTAAGGAAAACCTATAGATGAACTATTACTAATGAAAATGTGCGTGTATGTACGTGCAACATGAAAATACAGTAGCACCTAAGGAACTTGAATCTTGGTTCCTGTAAACTGCAAATTGATGTGGTATTAATAAAAAAGAAAAAATAAAAAAAAACACAGTGACTGTGGTGTCGTTCTGCTACCTTTATTCTTTATACATACAGTTTGGGTAAAGTAAGAACCAGGCTTCCACCAGCCTCCATCCCCACTCCACTTGTGAGGCTTTAAAAATTAGCTCATAGTTGAGGCTGGTAATGATTCCCAAGATTGCCGAATTTCCATAGTAGAGCAAAGCTGTTGTGTTTGGTTTCTGAAAGATCCCAGAGACCCTCTTAAGAGGTGACCTTAGGAGAAAGAGGGTGAGGAGTGGAAGGGGCCGGCGGGTCTGCTGTCCCAGTTCAGCCTCACACCAACCTCAGAGGGTCGCCCGCCCGCAGCGTGAAGCAGCCTAGACGTCAGAGTCCGTCACCATGGAAAGTGGAGACCACATACATCAGAACCTTATTCCTTCAGATTTAGTCTTCCCCAAAACTAAGGCTGCCATGACCCTTAAGCTGGATTTTAAAAATTTATTCAACATACCTCTTAGAAAACTTAGGCTGAAATTTTTCTTTAAAAAATAACTGAAGCCAACAACTTCACAAATACACATACAAGTAATGTTCGAGTAATGTCACTAACGTGGCGTATAAATATGGATTCAGAGTAACATTTACATATTGGCCATAATAGCAAGCATACCATTAACAAAAAATTCATGAAGAAACTTCACCTGTTCATGTCAGACTCCCGAGGCAAGGAGGAGGCACAGAGAGAGGACGACCTGACCCCCCCACTCCCACCCCAAGAGGCGGTAGGGGCGGTCTAAGCAGGAACCCCTACAGTGGCACTGGGCCCACACCTGCTCAGATCTTCAGCTTCGTGAGCACTGGAGGGCTTATCCAAAAGGACTGCTGGGTGCTGCCATTTCTGATTCAAGACGGGGCCCAAGGATATGTGTTTCTAGTAGGTTCATAATGTGATGCTACGGGTCCAATGGCCACACTTGGAGAAGCCCCTGGGGTGCCTGGGGCTGCCTCTCAATGAAGACCCTCATTCCTGTCTGGACAGCGGAAAAGCCCTTCCTGACCAGCTCTCTGTCCTGGCTTACCTGAACGTTGGTGGTGGGCTTGGGTAACCAGAAGAGGTCACCCCAATCTGCCTCCTGTTTTGGAACAGGCAGAGTCGCAAAAGTGGTAAAATACTCATTCTGGATCTGAAAACAATATGCATGAAGAAAAAGAAAAGAATGGCAGTGCCCCGCCCGGTGCCATCCGTAATCCCTGCTCTCAAGCTCTTAATACTGACTCACAACCCCTGGAGGTTCAAACACGGAATTCACTTCTCAGCCAACTGACAGCTCGCACAGTACTTCCTGAGTCCCTGGGGCACCTAGAACAGAACACAACGCCAGAGCCTTTGCCCTCCTGGGGAGGCCGCAGGACAGGGGCCGTCAGCCGCGCTCCTGGACTTCCGAGGGAGGAGGCGGCTGCCGGAAACCTGGAGCTTAAGTCGGAGGCGGCCAGAGCTGCCCTAGACGACACCGGTCCCAGGGAGCCAGGCATGTCTTCGCCATCCCCGGAGGCCACCCGGCTCTAACGGCCTGTGGCACCCGGTCCCACCCTTTGGCAGGCCCCATGGGAAAAGAAACCTTAATTGACCAGAGATTGGAAGGCCGAGGGGTGTAGTGCAAACAACACTGAGTTGGGAGTTGAGCTTTTTATTCTATTTCTATACTGTTCCTACCTGGCTGTGTGTGATCATTTCACTTTCCGAACTCCACTACCTGTCTGCGGAAGGGGTCGAGGGGGTGGGGACTGGTGGATCTCCAAGGTCATTCAGACTCTGACAATCTTGAATTATATAAAAATGCTATAAAATCCATGGTATAAAATCCAATTCCCAATCAGGACGAGTCAAGGGGACTGGGCCTGAGGCACTTGAACCTTGGGCTCTGGCCCGGGGGTGCTGGATGAGGAAGGGCTTCCTCTTTGCTGTCCTGCGTTCCCACCCACAGAGGGAGACCCTGGCCCCGGGTGCCGGGGCCCCTCTGCCTCCAGGCCTCCCCGGCAAGTCCCACGTTCCCACTTTCAGGCTGTAAGACCAAAAGAACCGGCCTGGCCATGTGAAGAGCAGACACAGGCCCAGAGACTCCAAGAAAGGCCTGGAGAGTCACACATTAGTGCGGGATGTTTGGGGTCCCCCATCCCCACCTCGGTCCTCACTCTTTCCTCCTTTCTCCACCACCTCACAGCTTATCTCTGATACACGTATAATAAATAAGACATTTGCACGTAAGGGTGACTGGGACAGCTCTCTCCCCGCCCCTCTCCCTTTCATATAAAAGCATTAAATACAGTTTCAAAATAAAATACAAAGAGCAAAAAGGGCCTGATCTCGGGGCCACCTGTTCTCCACAGGAGAATGAATCTACACGCCCCACTCGGACCTGCCTGGGAGATCGCGGGGCCCCTTCCCGGCCCCACCGGGCCTGGCGCTGCCGCGGGGAAGAGAAAGGAAGGCCGAGGCCCGGCCCCAGGCCCTTGGGGACTGAGAATGGGTGGCACGTCCACCGTGTACGAAGGGGGACAAGGAAGGGACGGGAATAGAACGCCAGCTGCCGGGACCTCCAGTGCCCCGGGCTCGGACCAACGGGGACCCTAGAGCAGGAGCGCCCGACTGGGTTTAGGGGAAAACGGAGGTCTTCGGAGCAGGAGAGGAGCAAAGGAGAAAAGTGCTAATCCCTTTACGACATCGGGGGCCAGGAGGGCGCGGCAGGAGCGGGGGAGCCGGAAGGGGCCGCGGGGCGCGCTGTCCCCAGAGCCCCCCCCCCCCCCCCCCCCGCCCGGCGCAGCTGCCGGGGCCCCGGCCCAGCTCCGCCCCCGCCTCTGGCCGCCCGCCCGCCGGCGGTCCAAGCGTCCTCCCCGCCCCGAGCGGGCTCCCGAGCCCCGCCGCCCCGCCCTCCGCTGGAGAGGCCCTCGTCCGCAGTCCCGGCCTACGAGCGGCCGCGAATACCAATGAGGGCCGGGGAGCGGCCGCCCCCGACCCGGGGGCCGTGCCTGCCGGCGTGCAACGCTACAGGGAGCTGGGCCCCGGCCAGCGGACGCGGCCGGCGCGGCCCTCCTGCCCCCCACCAACCCCCACCCCGCCCTCGGTGCCCTAATACTGACAGTCGGCAGCCCCCACCCCACCCCCACCCCCGCCACGGGCCTGGCGCGGGCTGGGGCTGCAGGCCCTCCGTGCACACGCTTGGCGGCCGCGCTGGCCTCTCGGGAAACGTGGGGCCCCGCGCTTTCCTCGGCGCACCGACGGGCCCGGGGTGGGGGGGGGGGGGGGCTCCCGGGCTGCGAGCGGAACCCGCGACCCCACCCAAGTCCTATCTCCGCCCGGCCCGGCCAGCGGGGCGGGGGCAGCGGCGCCGGCTGCTAGGGTCGCGGGAAGCAGGGTGTCCGGGCCCGCGGGCCGGCGGAGCACAGGACGGAGCCGCCCCGCCAGCCCCGCCCGCCCCGCGAGCCCGCTACGCCCGGCAGACGGCGCCCGCTTTGAGGTCCGCGCCGCCGTCGCGCGGCGCCGGGGCCGGCGGCCCGAAGCCCTCGTGGCCGTAGCAGCGCAGCGCCGCCTCCTCGTAGGCCTCCAGGATGGTCTGGCGCTCCTCGGGCGTGAAGTCCATGGAGAAGGGGTGCACCTGCAGGATGTGCCGCTTGATGGTGCTGACCTTGAGCGTGGCCAGCGCGCCCCCGCACACCATGCACACCAGGCCGCGCCGGCTGCCGTCGTAGTCCATCAGGTACTCGCCCCGCCAGCGCGGCTGGTAGTTCCGCCGCTGCTCTCGGCTGCGGGGCGGGGGCGGCGGCGGCGGCGGGGGCGGCGGCGGGGGCAGCGGCGGGAAGGCGAGTCCTCCAGGCTCTTGGCCGTCCTCGTCATCCTCGTCGTCCTCGGTGGGCCGGTCCGACGGCTCCCCTGGGGAAAGGGGGACATCGCCTAGGAAGGGACAAAGGAGCGCATTGGAGCCAGCAGAGGGCCAGCCGCCCGCGTCTCGCGCCTCAGCCCCGCCGCCGCCCACCTGGGCCCACCGTTCCCGTCCTCCCCGATATGCCCTTCAGCCTTCCGCTCTCCCCACCCGCTTCCACCCAAGCACTCCCAGCCCTCGGCCCCCGCCGGGCCCGGGTCCCTGCCCCCACTCTCCCGCGCCACCTGCTCTGGCCCTGCGCCAGCTCACCCCACCACTCCTCCTCCTCTGGCTCCTCCTCCTCTTCCCCACCCCCCTCCTCGGAGGCTGCGGCTGTGCGGGGGGCGGCAGGGTCCCTGGGGGGCTCGGGGCGGGGCAGCCCCAGGGCCAGCAGGTGAGCTGCCTTCTCGCTCCACTCCTGGGCGATGAGGGCCCTGACCGGCCCGCTGAGGCGCGTGGAGCCCGGGTGGCGCTGGCGGATGTGCCGCTTGATGGTGCTCATCTTGAGCGAGGCCAGCGCGCCCCCGCACACCATGCACACCAGGCCGCGGCGGCCGCCGTCCAGCTCCATGAGGTACTCCAGCCGCCAGCGCTCCTGGTAGCGGCGACGGTGGTCCCGGCCCCGCGGCGACCGGCCCCGGACCCCCACCCTCTCGCCCTCCTCCTCCTCCTCCTCCTCTGCGGGCCCGGGCCTCTCAGGGACCCAGCCAGCCTCTTCCTTTTTTGCGTCTGGGGGACTGAGGTCCTGAGAGGAGAGGGCTCCAGCAGTGGGGGCGGGGTCCCGGCTCTTTCTGGTCAGGTCCTGGGGGACGAGGTCATCGTCTGTTGGGGAAGGGGTGAGGGAGACGGGCTCAGCCTGGTGGCAGGGTTGCCCTTACCCACGCAGAGGGGTCCTCACCCCAGCCCCAATCTAGAGGCCCCAGCAGGTGTGGGGTGTATGTATGTGTCTGTGTCTGGGGGTGGGTGGGTGTAGACAGGAGTCCCTCCCGGTTTTGGTCACAGACCCCCACTTTGCAGCCCTAATATGGGGGGGAGGTCTCGGCCCTGGGAGGGGCCTCGCACCTGGTGGGGACCGAGGGAGCTCAGACAGTGTCTTGGGCTGGCCACCCCAGGCTTGCAGCAGGGCGCTGCGCTGCGGGCCGCTGAGCCCCAAGGAGCTGGGGTGCACCTCCAGCACGTGGGCTCGGATGTCGTCCAGGTGCAGGCTGGGCAGTGCCTGGCCACAGGCCATGCACACCAGCCGGTTCCCCCGAGGGTCATAGTCCATGAGACACTCTGCCCGGAACCAGTTCTGCAGGGACTCCTTCAGCCTCCGCTGCTCCAGCCGCCGGGCCCCCAGCCCCCTGCTGCCCCCGGCCCTCCGGGAGGCTGAGAGGCGCCGACGCCGAGCCCGGGGTGCCACTGGGCCCCCTTGCCGCTGGCATCGGCTGCCCTCACCAGCTGGGGCTTTGCCTGAAAGGGTTGGAGGGAGGGAAGGAACTGAGATGCTGGCCCTCCAGGGAGTGCCCCACCCCCCACCGCCACAGCCAGGTCCTCCACTAGCCTGTCCCTCACTCTAGACTCTGAGCCCCCAGCCTGACCTTGACCCTGCTCTTCCTCTCTCCTGAGGCCTGAACTCCTCCAGCTCCTGCCTTGCACACAGACCGGAAACTCTACCCGCTCTGCCCTGACACCCAGATTCTAGCCCCTTCCCCGGACTTCACTGTCAAGCCATACCTTTCCAGCACCCTCTACTCCCAGCCTTCCCCCCCAGCCCCACGAATGCCCCCACCTCCACTCTCCTTGCTCCTTCTAAAACCACAGAAGGCCAAGACCATCAGAGATGCTGCAGACCCCTTCCTCTCACTGCCCCGCCCCCAATACTGTACAAGAAGGACAGACCCCCACTGACACTCACTCCAGAAAGTGAGTTAGCTGCCTGAGAAGCCAGGGCTGGCCCTAGGGGGCCCCGCCCACCACCCAGGCCCCTGCCTCTCCAGGTCCTGTGTTACCTGGGCCCTTGGGTGGGCAAGCTTGCAGGCTAGCCCCTTCCTCCTCCTCTTCCTCTTCCTCTTCCTCCTCCTCCTCGGCCCCCTGGGCCCCCAGGCCCTCGGACTCTCCACAGGCCCCCAGCCCCAAGTGGGCATCCCAGCTGTTGCTGATGACTTCCTTCTCCCGGGGACTCCAATGCAGGGAGTAGGGGTGCTTCTGGCGGATGTGCCGTTTGATGGTGCTGAGCTTGAGCGTGGCCAGGGAGCTGCCGCACACCATGCACACCATGCCGTGCCGGGCAGGGTTGAAGTCCATCAGGTACTCCAGCCGCCAGTGGTCGTGGTAGTAGCGCCGGTGGTCACGGCCGGGGATGCGGCTCTTTCCAGGCCTCGAGGCCCGGGCCTCACAGTGGTCTGAGTATTTCCTGCCTGAAGATGCCGGGCCCCTGGCCCTGGAGGAGGGCAGGGGGGCGCTCCCCCAGGACCCCAAGGCACCCCCATCCAGCTGAAGATCTTGCCCTAAAGGGGAGGGGGGAAAGGGAGACAGTTTTTCAATGCCTGATATCCAGGAAATGAACCCAGGGCGGGGATTCTGCAGAGAAAGGGGGGTGGGGGAGGGGTCGTTTGGTGAGGGGGGGCAGGAAAAGGATGGCAGCAGCAATAAGAGGGATATGGGAGAGCCCCGGAGTCAAAACATTGGCCCTTTACAAAGCGTGAGGACCCTTTAAGAGAGGACCAAGAACAAAAGGATGCAGGGCACTGCCAAGGGTCTAGCTCTGACTTTTTAAAAAATAAAGTGAAGGCCAAGGCGGCAGCCAGCTCTGTATGGCCCCCTTTCTGGCGGCAGGCTGTGAGGGAAAAGCCAGGAGAGTAGCAGGCCGGGGCGGTTATGGAGCAGAGCGGGCAGTGGCAGAACAAAGGGGGCATCTGTCTGCATCCAGGGCTGCACACAGGACCCACCCGTCTGAGGCCCCAGCCAGGAGGGCCCCACCCAAACATCTTCTCCCTTTTTCCAATAATGCCTCAAAGGCAGCCTTCTGAGAGTTCCCTTTGGGGGGGCTAAGCATGGCCAGTTTCCCAAATACAGGCACCCCTGAGAGGGGAGGGATCCCCAAGACAAAGCTGTCAACACCTCCAGGGACAGGAGTTTCTAGGACCCTGGCATCCCTAGACTCTAGGGAGAGCCAATGACCCTGCAAGGGGATGGCTCAAGGGAAGGGAGTGGCCACCACCCACCGAAGCCCATTAAGTCTTTCTGGGGATTTATTTTTTGCTCTTGCAGAGAACCAGCCACTGCCCAGCAATCAGGGGGCAGGCACTGGAGAGGCCCAAGCACAGCACACTAAGCCAGCGGTGTGCCCTTTTGCCAAACAGGCAGACACCCCCAAGCAGTCCCGACCTTCCCTGCAGTTTGGACTCTGTTTTATTTAGAAAAGGGTTTCCTGGCCACATAAGCTGAATGGACAAGTGTGGTCATGCTCCCACTGGAGAATCTCAGGGTCAGAGAAACAAAAGACAGGACCAGAGAGGGCTCCTGTCACCATTGTGGGTTTTTTGTTTGTTTTGATTTAAGTAGATCCAAAGAAAAAAGCACTGGCTTCAAAGTCAGAGACCTCGGTTCCAGTATGGTTTCACTGGTAACTTGCTCTGTGATCTTTGATAGGTCATGTGGCTCTCTGGGCCTCAGCCTCTTTGTCTGAAAAGGCACCGGAGAGCTAGCTGGTCTCCAAGCATCCTTCCAGCGCCGGATCTAAGCCTGTCTAAGGTGGATTGGCCCTTTAAGAGCCCAAAAAAAGGGGAGGAGCTGAGATTCTTTAAAAACAAAAGGGGATGGGGAGTTTCTGGGAGGGGAGCTCCGAGATTAGGGCAGTCTCCCTAGCCCGGACTGAACCGTCACGGGTCTTCAGGCGGGGACCCGGCAGCAGGGGAATGAAGAACCACAGCGTCCTCGGAGAGCGAGCGGGGAGAACGGGCTGGTCCTACTATAGCTGACAAATTGTGGCAAAATTTTCTTAAAAAAAGGGAGGCGATAACGCGCGGACAGGAGGGGGTATCTGCCTTTGTGAGGGAGCCCATCCCTTTAAAAACTACCCGCGGTGGGTTAAGGTAGCGGTGGGCCCCCCGAGGCTCCAGCCAGCGCTTTCCTAGAAAGAACGTTGGGGCGGGGTGGGGGGTGTTGGAGAAAAAGGTTTCCTGTCTGAAAGCAAGGCCACGGGAGGGGAGGAGCAGCCCGACTTAAAGCAGCGGAGTTCCCAGCTCAGCTCCTCTGGGGGAAGCCTCCCGAAAGGGACCCCCCAGTCTGGGCAGACTTTTAAGAGACAAGCCGGATAAGGGAGACCACCTGGGAGTCTGAAAGAGAAAGGGGCGGGGGCGCAAGTCCAACATCCCAGAGCGCGCGCCCGGTGGCGCCGGGCCGGGCCCTTTGGAGACCCCTAGGCCTGGCCTTGAAGGCGGGGGCCGCGGGGCCCTTTAAAGGGGAGGGAATCCGCCCGAGCCCCGCAGGCGGACCCGGGTAGCTGGGCGGGGGGCTCCCCTGCTGGCCCTGCAGGCGCGATCCGCGCCCGCCAGGTGGCGCCCCCGGCCGCCCTGCCCGCGTCCCCCCCTTTGTTCGGCGGCGGAGAGGGGCCCGGAGCCCGGAGCCGCAGCCCTCCCCTCCCCCCATGCCGGGGCCCCCGCCCGAGCCGCCGGCCCCAGCTCTTACCGCCGTCGTCCTCCTCGGGTTCCGCGCCGCCGCTCGATCCGGCGGGCGGCAGCCGTCGGCCCCGTGCGGAGGCCGCTGTTGGCCCGGGGCCGCCCCTGCCGCCGCCGCTCCGGCTCCGGTGGTCCCCGCCGGGCTCCATGCGCTGCGCTGCGGAGCGGGGCCCCGGGGCGGCGGGGCGCGGGGCCGCGGGGCCGGCGGCGGCCCGCGCGGGGCGCTCGGTGCTCGGGGCCCCGGGGCGCGGGGCGCATGCACGGGGCGGCTGGCCGCACGGACGGCTGGCTGCTCGCTCGGCGGCGCGGGCTGGACCGGGGTGGGGACTCCTGTCTGGGGCCCCTGGGGCTCCTTTAAGGGCTCCTGGGTAAATTTAAAGGGGCCGCGCGCTATTTCCTCCTGCCAGCTCGCGGGGGGCTGGAGGGGAGAGGCGGGAGGCGACGAGCTGGCCCGAGGCTCCGCAGCCGGCGCCCGCCCGGGACGTTGGGAGCACAGACCTCGCCGCCCTCGCGGGCCCGTACCGCCGCCTCCGGGGCTCCGGTCCCGGCTCCTGAAGGGTCACTGAAGTGGCGAGGGGCGCCCGCGTCCGCTGCGACGCGCTTCCACCCGGGCTCGGCTCGCAGCCACTGCCCCCTCGGGGCATCTCAGCGCCTGGCTCCCCGCACCCGTGCCGGCCGGAGACCGCCCGGTGGGAGGCCCAGGGTCCCCGCCGGGGCTGCCTCCTCCCGCGCGAGCTCGGCGCGGGCCCCAGAACGGACGCGACTGGCAGGGGCCCCAGATGGCCGCGGCCCCGCCGAGAGGGTGGAGCCGCGGGGGCGGCCGCGCCCCCTCCCGCGGGAGCCGCCCGGGAGCGCCGGGAGTTCGGGCTCCTTCATGGGAGGGGCGGACGGGCGAAGCTCGCCGAGAGCCGGCCGGGGGCGGGGGCCGCAGCTGCACAGACTCGGGCCGGGAAGAGGGGGCGCGCTGTAGACTCGGGGAAAGCCGGCTGCGCCGGGGCTCGACGCTGCGGAACCGAGGGGGCCCCAGACTGAAAGCCGGAAAGAGAGGGCGTGCGCCGAGGTGACTCAGGCTCCGGCCCCCGGAGGCCTGGGGGTGCCAGACGAAGCCCTTGACGCGCCCCCCAAACCCCCGCCCGGCCCGAGGAGGCGAAGAACGCTGACCCCGGGCGGGGTGTCGAGCACCTCGGGACGCGCGCCACCGCGGCTGCGAAGCGCTGGGACGCACCCTGGCCGCGAGCCCCGGGATGCCTTGGGGCCCCCAGCTCCCAGGAAGCGGAGAGAAGGGATCCCGAGAAGCAGCGGGGGGCGCGGGTCTTTCCGCGAGGACCGGCTGGAGGAGCAGGTGCTCGCTTTGCCTGTGGTTGGTCGCCCACAACAAAGGCGATTCCTAGAGATCCAAATTACAGGGTGCGGAGGCCATGCAGGGTCTTATTATCTCGAGGTGGGTTTTATGCTTTTCCCTGGGGAGGTACCCAGAGATCCGTCAAAGAAGTCACCCTGGACAGACTCGTTCGCCCATCCAGCACCTACTGTGTGCCAACACGCTTGTAGACGCTGGGCGGTGAAGGAGACAGACAAGACTGATACTGTTTATGACTTAACAGGCACCAACGGCTTATAAAAAGGAAACAATTCCAGCCCTTCGGGAGCCATGGGAAATATTAAATTACTTGGAACACAGGAAGCCTATCCCCTAAGCGTTCGTGAAGAGTGGCCCAGAGCTAAAATTTCTTAAGTACTTGAAGGTGTCTGTCACCACTTGGAGATGTTGTCCCCATGATGACCCGCGAGATACCTCCTTGGGTAAACTGAGTCCCGGCCCTCCAGCTCTGTTCTCTGCATCGCTGGCCTTGCTTTCAGGTTGCAGCTGCGCTGTTTGCAGCCTCTTGGAACTCTGGGACCCTGATGGTGATGACAGACAGTGCTATGAGATGGGGGATTCCTTGGTTCATTATGTCCTTCACTTGTGCCGATCCCGGGCCATAAAGGGAAAATGAGATACAGACCTGACCTTCAAATGCTCCTAAGTCTGGGTTTAAAAAAAAAAAAAAAAATCACAAAGGTAACCCATGACCAGGACTGGCCATTGTGCAACACTCTGGCTATGTGTCCTGCCAGTTCTCTATCAGTATAAATAGGATATTTTTTTAAAGATTTTATTTTTAAGTAATCTCCACACCCAACGTGGGGCTCGAACTCACATCCCCCACATCAAGAGCTGCTCTACCCATGAGCCAGCCAGGCGCCCTTAAGTAGGATCATTTTATTTGTCACCAAAAAAAAGTATCAAAGCCACCCGGAGCCATTTTTTTAATGCGTGGTGCTTCTCTCCTTGTCTACATCCAGCTCGGCTCCAGAAATGGCTCCCAGCTCTGTAGTCCTGAAGCATTCTCGCCAACTGATGCTCACAGCCACCCTGTGAAGATAAAGCTTTGTTCTCATCACCGAAAAAAATTACCTAACACAGCCTGGGAGGGGGTGGGAATGTTTCATCCGCCCTTTGGAGCAGATCTTCCCTTGTGGGGTCTCCTGCAAGATGGGCAAGCAGTAGTAACCACGACCACACTGCGACTTTTCATGGGACCTATGGACTTTGGGCTCCATGTGTATCTTCCTCTAGTTTAAAAAAAAAAAAAAAAAAAAGATTTAATAGATTTTTGTGGGCCCTTCAAACTTCTTTATTTTCTCTGATGTGAGGAAAGATAATGCCTCTTCTTTAAGCCTCGAATGTCACTTTTTTCTCTTCTGATTTTAAAGTAAATTCAAATGTTTCCATGAGCCCCTATAGCTATCGTAGGTTCTAGGCACTATGTCCTCAGTGCCTGATGGTTAGCCAGGCTTGCAGTACAGTGTGATAAGAGCCAAGAGGGAGGCCACCCAATCGGAGGAGATTTCTAGGGAAGATGCTAAGACAAGTCTTGAAGGGCTTCGACCAGGTTGCCGGGAGGAGAAAGGAGCTAGGGCTTTCCTAGCCAAGGCCAGGGAAGTGTCTGGGGTGGAGGGTTTCCAGTGGGAGAGACAGAAGAGGAAATAGGAATGAGCAGGGCCAGGGCCTTGGGTGGGAAGCTGAGAGTCTGCATTTGTCCTGAAGGCATGAGGAGTGCCTGGAGCCTGTGTGCAAGGCGTTCTGGAGGCAGCCTGAGAACACGAGGGAGGGAGCGAGGAGGGAAAGATGGGGACACTGGCAAGCAGTCCACAGAGGGGACACTGGCAAGCAGTCCACAGACCGCAGTGCAAGTAACATGAAGGCAGCGGAGGAGAAGCAAAAGGTTCAAGTGGGGCCGCAGGATGTGTGTGCCATCTTCCCAGCACACAGGGGGCGATCTGGGGGCGAAATGTCACCTGTGCCCGGGGCTGAGTCATGCACCCCGCTGTCTCCCAGGAGGAGTGGATACCTCTTCTCACCAAGGAGCAATGCGTAAAGCAAGCATGCACCTGAAAGCTGCTTCCGCTCAGAGGGGGCATCCTTCCCTAATTCACAAGCCCCAAAGGGGCCCTTTTCACTAATTTTTAACAAAGACCCCCTTCGAAGCTAGCCACAGTCCTAGATTGAGCCAACGAGAGGGTAGAATCCACAGGACATGGAGCAGGGTTCAATGTGCTGATCAGAGAAAGACCAGGCTCACTCCCAAGCCTCGGGTTGAGGGGGGGCAGGAATATAAAAGACGACATAGATTTGGAGGGTGGAGACACAATGAAGTCTGGGAAAAGATAAACTGAGGCATATTAAAATTTTAGGAATTTGTTTACACAAAATCGATTCAAGCGGGGCAGCGCCAAACCAGAGTGGTTAGAAGCACTCTGTCAACGGGAGCTGGAGAAAGACTAATAGAGAAGAGTCGGAAGCAAAGTAAGGAAGGTATTGATTGGCTATAGCTTGAACTCCTGGTGGCTGTTGGCAATTGGTTGCCTTTAGGTCACACTTTGGTGACCTTGAGGTAGTTACAGGCTTAGATCTGGGTTTGCTTATATAGGTGCCGAGGGCGAGAGGCACCTCTGTCTAATGGCCTCCTTGTTGAATTAATTTAACAATTACTTCCATTCGGTCATCCTTGCATGGTAATAGATGGACCGCAAATTCAGTACCGGTACCACTCTCGGTCACCATCAGAGTTAAATTGTTCTACCGTAATGTGAGATTCGTGGTTACGATGTCAAATCCATCGGAGAATTGCTTTGGCCATTTGTCTGTTGTGCGTCTTTTCTTATTTTAATTTATTTATTTGGAAAAAAAAATTTATTTATTTGGGAGAGAGAGACAGCAACAGAGATAGTAAGAGAGCGCACTAGCATGGAGGAGAGGGAGAAGCAGGCTCCCTGCTGAGCGGGGAACATTACCTGAACCAAAGGAAGACACACTGAGCCACCCAGGTGTCCCTGTTGTGCGTCTTGTTTCTTGTTCCTCCAAGCGTAAGGAGACTATCCAAGGTGCTGATGGCTGCAAACATGCATGGACGATCTCGGAGAGAACTCAGTGCCCCCAGAGAGATGATAATGCTGACTGTGAATAGAATAATGCCAAGAGGCTGACATCAACTCTTAGCCAGGGTCCCCATGAGCCAATCCAACCAGAACCTTCTAAGTCAAAGCATGTAACTGATGAGGTACCAAACTGTTCTAGCCAGTAGCCTGTTTGCTAATCTCTCATATTTGAGTTTCTACACAATGGGAAGTTGATCCAGGGGCAGTAGAAGGCTTTTTATTGCGGTACAAACATCTCCTTTTTCAGCCAGCAAGTAACTGAAAGCAATTCCGTTGCCAAAAATCATGTTAACGAGAGACTTTAGGGACATCTGTTGTCCAACCATGGCCTGAGTAGTAGACTCAGCGATGGTTGCCAAGGTCAAGGACAAGTTTTTAACCACATATTTGTTTGTGCTCATTGGAGGGGAAGGAAGAAGGGACCGTCCCAATGACACCTATCCAGAGGGATACATCTGCTGGTAAACTTCTTCTTAGTCATAGTATAAATTCAAAGGAGCAGACCAATGTTGAGTTTCTGAGGTATGATGAAGGGTCAGTGAAATGGTAAATACAGCAACCACACATTCACACAGCCCTTGCACCCTCCAGCTGTCAAGACAATGAGTGGGCCAAGCTTAGAGGCCATTGCCAAAACCTCCACATGTGAGTAGTAGCTAGGAGATATGCCTAGGACTCCTTCATAATTATTAGCATGTATGGTGGGCCCATTGGTGTTAGCATCATTCATAAATTCTGAAATGACTCAGTATTGTAAAGTTTTAATTCATTAT